>NW_027051817.1:0-80395 GCF_036321145.2 Pelmatolapia mariae
ATCTGTGGTTACATGAGCAGATTTCTATGGATCCAGTGTGACTGTGATGAGTCAGCATGAAGTGAACAGAGTGAAGATTTGTGTAGAAACAGGAAGTGTGATCAGCTGCACTCACCACTGTTGCTGAGAGAAACCTGATGGACTCCAGTGAATCTTCTTTTAGAGACAAATAGGACTCGACTGCAGCTCTGCTGCTGCTCTCTCACACTTTCACTTCTGCAAAATGACGTTGAACTTCTCATCTTTGCTCCGCCTCTTCCTGCCTCTCCCTTTATCAGCCGGTCTGTACTCAGTGACTGTGTGCAGCATGTGGGAGGAGTGAGGAGTGGCGTGTGGGTTCACACAGTAATGACGGCCTCAGGTGATCAGGAGAAACTCACCTGGATTTCCTTTTTCCACAGCAGACTGAGAGCTTCAGGTGGACCCTGAAGGAGGTCTCAGACACAGGTGGTAAAAGTACACACAGTGTGTACTGAAGTAGAAGTACTACTGTTAAAAATACTCCAAGTACTAATTCAACTTCTTTACTCAAGTAAAAGTAAAAAAGTCCTGGCTGTGAAATGTAAGAGAGTAAAAAGAGCTGATTGAAGAACATTTCTTACACATATGTTTATACAAAGCTAACTGAACCATGTGCTACATCAACGTAATAATAAAATAATATTATTCACTTTATTTCTGTCTAAATTTGAATTCTAATAAATATTCCCAGCTTGAATCAACAAGTTGAACATGAGCAGAGAAAAAGGAGGAAAATCCAAATATTGCTGTGTTCAGTTTTCTCCATTGTACAGACTGACTGTGCCTCTAAACAGGAACATGAGCAGGAAGAGGCTGAAGTGGATTCAGCAGGTGGAGGATGCCCAACATCAGCTGGAAAGATTTACTGTGACGTTTGTTTGCTGTTTTCGCCTCGTGCATGAGAACATCACCAAATAAACTCGAGACAGTTTTTAATGTTTTATTGTTCAAGAGCAAAGAGACTGACGGACTGTGTTTAACCTCACAAATGTTGCAGTGTAGCAATAATCATCATATTCAGTGTTTATTTGCTGGTTTGTTGGTAGCAGCTTCTTAAAGTCTGTCACACATCTGTTTGACCATCTCCAGTTAATCTGAGCATCAGGCGGCTCAGCTGATCTCTGGTGTGTAGGTTTTCTCCAATCATTAAATCACTATTATTGCCCTACTTGGCCCCAAATCATGAATCATCCCAATTTATTCCACAATTTAATCGGTGACTTTCCTTAAGCAAAGTCACTCCACTCATTCATCACTTTGAGCTCAATAGTGGCCAGCTAATGAGCCCCATATTCAACTACTCCTTAAACACCACATGTCTTATTTGTTTTCTCGTGTCACTTGTCTGTCTCTGCTGAATCCTCTACATGCATCCTTAGAAAAAACAAACATTAGCAACACACATGGACAATCCTGGTGGTCAGGCACAAGTTGACAGGTTCCAGAGGTGCTGTAAAAAGACCATAAAGTTAACCATCCATAGCTGTAAAAAGACCATAAAGTTAGCCATCCATAGCTGTGAAAAGAAGTGACACTAGTTTCAACACAGGAAATGTCTCACCTGTTATTCACATTGTCAAAGTAACCTTTAACATTTTCCCAAAAAGACAGTGTAACAGCGTCACCAACTCATAACCTGTAAACACAGTTTTCTTCACACATAAACCCAGAAATCTTGTCGTAGAAAAACATCAACCAGTTGTCCTGTTATACATCACATGATCAAATCACATGAAGAACTATAATGCTGTAAAAAAAGAAAATGCAATGTTGGCGCTGCGCAGGTGTATACACACTTTGTCACAGTAACTTCTGTGAGCAACACAAGCCCATGAATAACACACCCCTGGTGGATTCATAATCACAGAAAGTGGCATTTAAAAGTTAAATTGATACGGCCAAAGCTCACGCAATCTAGGATGCTGCTGTCATCTTTCTGCTCCTGTAAAGAAACACACATAAATTCATCCACCTTTTTGTCATGTCTAGGTGGAGGTTCACATTGAGTAGTGGTCAAGTCAGTCAAGTCTTGGCAGCTTTTGGCAGCTTTTACCAGTCAGTCAGTTTTTTTTTTTATTTTCACTCATTTACACATTCATTCATTCATTCATTCTTTCTTTGCTGATAGTGGAATCGATCGTCGCATTTCGTTTCCACCCTCAGCAAAATGACGTCATTTCAAAAAGAAAAGAAGAACTTTAGATTGGATTACCTCGCTGAATCCTTTTTGATAGGGATCCAATTGTCCCAAATAAGTGACCTTCTCCCGAGCCCATTGTAATTTTGGAGAAACTCACTTGCAACGGTTTGCCCGGTACGTGTCGTATAGCACTTTTAATTCCCATCGTGCAGATCTGCTTAAAGAAAAGAGATTCCCAAACAAAACTCCCAGTGCACTGTTCAAAAACAAAAATAAAAATAACAGATCAAAATGAAAAACAAAACTAAATAAAAATCCAGAAGTCCGATCTTTGGACTTGTCCCAAAATATTCTTTTTCTAATAGGTGAAAACACACCAAATCTAAAACTTGGTGAAAAAATAAAAATACCTCAGCTAATTAAATTCCCAAAACTTTCATCAACCAACCGCACGCTTCACACAAACGCAATATTCTTTGAAATGATCAGTTTCTTCTTTTGTCCCCAGGTGTGTGCCACGGTAAAACCTTCCCCGTGCATCAGAAACAAAAACAAAACAAAACAAAAAACAAAAACAATCTGATAGTTTCACTCATTTAAACTCTGGCTGCAGGATTCTGTTCACCCTGCTATCATTCAGTCATGTTCCCCAAAATAATACTAATTCAGTCGTCTATGTATCACTTCTCAACCCACTCAATAAACCAGACCAGATGATGGTAACAGTATTGCCTACTTAAAATTGTGTTTGATCCTAATGAGCTTCATTACATGTGTGTGTGTTAGTCGGGTTAATACATTTTCTATTTCTGTGTGTCCTTTTATGTACCTTCCCCCTTTTTTGAAACAAAACTCTGTTCACTCCACCTTTTTGTTTCAGAAACATCTAAATGAAAATCTCTGTCATAGTCAGGCACAGCTAAACCCCAAATGCTTGCAGGTTACCATGGGCAACCACGCTGTGTGTTGTTAACCCTTCTACAAATACCCTCTTTTGATGTGTGGTGGTCTGGACACTTTGTCAATCCTCCACTTCCAGGCAGTCGTTTGTCTCCCCAGATTCCTAAACCCAATTTGATTCCCCACACTAAAACAGCATTCCTCTGTCCTCACCTGCTCCTTTCTCCTCTCCCACTTTGCAGTCCAATGGCAGTCAGTTCTCTTCAGCTTTGTCCCATGTATGCTCCCACTGTCTCTTTCATTGCCATCTTGCTCCAAACACGACAAGTGTCAAACTTCAACAATCTTCTCAAAAGTCCTTCACACACAGTGAGGTTGCAGCTTGCTGGAAACGCATCTCCATTCATCCAATCTAGATGGTGGATCTTCTCTTGTCGTTTGCCCATAGTGCTGCTAGACCTCCCTGCTCAGGTCTCTGGTATTGTCTCTTGGACTACTGTCCACTGTTGATGTTCATCCTCGTGCTTCTGGAACTGCACTCTGTGTCTTCAAGGAGAGATTAGCTTCTTTGGAGCTTGCTTGTTCAGAATGAGGACAGGAAGCTGCAAAACAATTCAGCCAAAACTCGGGCTGGGTGTTTCTATTTTTTTGTTTCTAATGATCTTAACCTATAATTTTCTTCTGACTGCTGCCCGTGGAGAATTGATCCAGGTCCGTTCCCCACCTGTAAACGACAGACTGGGAGACTTTCCTTATTCACTGTGACTACATACAGTGGGGCAAAAAAGTATTTAGTCAGCCACCGATTGTGCAAGTGCCCCCCACCTAAAATGATGACAGAGGCCAGTAATTTGCACCAGAGGTACACGTCAACTGTGAGAGACAGAATGTGAAAAAAAATCCATGAATACACATGGTAGGATTTGTAAAGAATTTATTCGTAAATCAGGGTGGCAAATAAGTATTTGGTCAATAACAAAAATACAACTCAATACTTTGTAACATCACCTTATAGGTCTTTACCAGGTTTGCACACACAGTAGCTGGTATTTTGGCCCATTCCTCCATGCAGATCTTCTCCAGAGCAGTGATGTTTTGGGGCTGTCGCCGAGCAACACGGACTTTCAACTCCCGCCACAGATTTTCTATGGGGTTGAGGTCTGGAGACTGGCTAGGCCACTCCAGGACTTTCAAATGCTTCTTACGGAGCCACTCCTTTGTTGCCCGGGCGGTGTGTTTTGGATCATTGTCATGTTGGAAGACCCAGCCGCGTTTCATCTTCAAAGTTCTCACTGATGGAAGGAGGTTTTGGCTCAAAATCTCACGATACATGGCCCCATTCATTCTGTCCTTAACACGGATCAGTCGTCCTGTCCCCTTGGCAGAAAAACAGCCCCATAGCATGATGTTTCCACCCCCATGCTTCACAGTGGGTATGGTGTTCTTGGGATGCAACTCAGTATTCTTCGTCCTCCAAACACGACGAGTTGAGTTTATACCAAAAAGTTCTACTTTGGTTTCATCTGACCACATGACATTCTCCCAATCCTCTGCTGTATCATCCATGTGCTCTCTGGCAAACTTCAGACGGGCCTGGACATGCACTGGCTTCAGCAGCGGAACACGTCTGGCACTGCGGGATCTGATTCCCTGCCGTTTTAGTGTGTTACTGATGGTGACCTTTGTTACTTTGGTCCCAGCTCTCTGCAGGTCATTCACCAGGTCCCCCCGTGTGGTTCTGGGGTCTTTGCTCACCGTTCTCATGATCATTTTGACCCCACGGGATGAGATCTTGCGTGGAGCCCCAGATCGTGGGAGATTATCAGTGGTCTTGTATGTCTTCCATTTTCTGATGATTGCTCTCACAGTTGATTTTTTCACACCAAGCTGCTTGCCTATTGTAGATTCACTCTTCCCAGCCTGGTGCAGGTCTACAATACTTTTCCTGGTGTCCTTCGAGAGCTCTTTGGTCTTGGCCATGGCGGAGTTTGGAGTCTGACTGTCTGAGGCTGTGGACAGGTGTCTTTTATACAGATGATGAGTTCGAACAGGTGCCATTCATACAGGTAACGAGTGGGGGACAGAAAAGCGTCTTACAGAAGACGTTACAGGTCTGTGGGAGCCAGGGATTTTCCATGTTTGAGGTGACCAAATACTTATTTGCCACCCTGATTTACGAATAAATTCTTTACAAATCCTACCATGTGTATTCATGGATTTTTTTTTTCACATTCTGTCTCTCACAGTTGACGTGTACCTCTGGTGCAAATTACTGGCCTCTGTCATCATTTTAGGTGGGGGCACTTGCACAATTGGTGGCTGACTAAATACTTTTTTGCCCCACTGTATGTTTTCATCACTCCTAAAACAACACATCTCCGCTAATTTTGTTTTGAACTCTACTGACTTTAAACCCCGAAAATGAAATTGCACTTGTTCTTAACCGCAAACACAAAAACTTTTCTTGATGTTGTTATTAATTATTTTCATCCACAACACTTCAAATCATGTTTTCATTTGTGTCCAGCAGGGGAAGAAGGTGACCGGTAGTATCACTGCTTCCCCCAGTTGGAGACAATTTCCCACTCACACTTCCACACTTTCTATTTTCTTTGTTTTCATTATTTTCTCTTCTTTTCTGTTTTTTTTACCCCATTGTTTTACACCCACACATTAACCTGTTAACTCACTACTCCAACCTCATTTTCATTTCACCCCAACAGCTTTCATCCAATCCAATCGAATTCTCCATCCATCCTTGAATACTGAGCACCTTTAAATGTCACTATTAATTTTATCAATTTATTTATCATTACCTTAACGCTAATCCACTGTTTTAGTTTTTGTTTTGTTTTTTTTACTTATTTTAGTTCATTTTCTCCTATTTGATCACTATGATTTCTTGACTATTATTATTTCACAGAAAATCAACTAATGTACTTTGTCTCCCTTTTTTGTCATCAAGGAATTCACCCACACACTCACAGGCTGGTCACTCGCCCCCACCTTTCTTCCTCTCTCACACACACTTTACTCCTCCTTTGTTCCACCTGTGAACCCGCCCCTCGAGGCTGGCCCACACACCTCATGCTTCTCACAGTCCCATTCAAACTCTCTGCGAGACACTTCCTCTGCTGATTCAGGACAACGCCCTGATCAGCACACAGAGTGGATATGGTCTGCTTTTTTTTTAGAACTCAACAAAAACAAGATTATAAACTCATGATCTTCAGATCGCAGCACAAAATACTTAAACTACATCACGACCTCTAACTGCAATTTCTCTTTTTTCTCAAAACACATTTAAATTCAATCCCCAATAAACTCAGAATACACAACAATTAGTGGCACGGCCTCCCGGCGCGTTTCCACATACAGCACAAAAACACAATCTTATACTCAAATCTCTTAGTTCCTACACTTACTCCCGAAGCTCTGTCGAAACGCCGACTCTAACAGCGATTTCCAACACACACACACACACCCCAAACACACACTTTTAGACTCAAATTCTTTTTCTTACTTTAATTTACTCCTGTAGTTCGGACGAGACACAGACTCTAACTGCGCTTCCACACACACTACACAGTCCTCTTTCTACATCAGGCACTGGTTCAACTCAGCTCGAATCTAACCGGCGAAAGCAACCGATCCTGCTTTTATGCAGACTTTAGACCAGGGATGGGCACCGAGGGCCGGTGTCCCTGCAGGTTTTACATGTGTCCTTGAACCAACACAGCTGATTTAAATGGCTAAATTATCTCCTCAACATGTCCTGATGTTCTCCAGAGGCCTGGTAACGAACTAATCATGTGATTCAGGTGTGTTGACCCAAGGTGAGATCTAAAACCTGCAGGGACACCGGCCCTCGGGGCCTGGAATTGCCCACCCCTGCTTTAGACTGTGACAGGGACCTCTCCCCGACTTAGTTATTTAGGAGTTCCTAATCCCCAGGTTACCACCCTGGATCTATGTGAGTGCACGTGAGTGAGTGTGCATGTGGGTGTGGGTGTGTCGTAACAGTGAAAGCACTTTGTGTGTGTGTCTCTGTATACGTGACTTCCTGGGGGTCATAAAAGTAATCCCCCTTCCAAACCACAGTTATCCAGTTACAAATGTTGAGACCCCCACCCAGGTATCCCCTGGGGAATTTCCACTCAGCATTAACTTCTCTCTGTCTTACTTTCACAGCTCAAGTGGGGGAAGGTCTCCTAGAAATCTACTCCTAAGTTTATGACACACTCAGGCCTTTATTACATCGAGGGCAGTGTCAGTGTCTCTACAATAATTCTACATTTCTGAACTCTAAAATAGGCTAAACATATCTTCAGAACCCGCAGGTTCCCCTCATGATCCTTTTCCTCCACAATCTTTTAAAGAATTTTTTCCTAGTATAGGAAGTATGTCCTTGACATTATTAACAGAGTCTGTCTTCTGGTGTGGTTCCTGCAAATTTCAAACATGCAGTAGTGCAGCCACTGCTTAAGAAAACCGGGCCTTGATCCCACAGTTTTAGCTAATTATAGGCCTATTTCCAAGCTGCCTTTACTTTCCAATGTTTAAGAGAAATTGTTTTTAGTCAACTGAAAGATTGTCCTAGATGATAATGGCGTCCTTGAGGTTTTTCAGTCAGGTTTTAAACCCTTCATAGCACAGAATCTGCATTATTAAGGGGTTTTAATGATCCTTCTGGGGGCTTGCTTTTACGCTCAGCTCTTTCTTCACCACAACAGTACAGATGAGAGTCCAACTTTGAGATGAGTCCAACTACCGTGGTGTCATCAGCAAACTTGATGATGAGGTTGTTGTTGTGGGTCGAGCTGCAGTCGTGGGTGTAGAGAGAATACAGGAGGGGGCTCAGCACACAGCCCTGTGGGGAGCCGGTGCTCAGTGTGCGACTGGAGGATAGATGGGGGCCGAGTCTTACAGTCTTGGGCCAGTTTGTGAGAGATGCTTTTATCCAGGAACATGTGAGAGGAGGGAGGCCAAGAGTGACCAGTTTGGTGATGAGGATGTCCGGGATGATTGTATTAAAGGCTGAGCTGTAGTCCACAAAGAGCATAAGGATGTAGCTTTGACGTTGTTCCAGGTGACTCAGCACAGAGTGGAGGGTATGCAAACTGGTGGGGGTTGAATTCTGGGGGGAAGTAATCCTTGATGTGCTGAAGGACTAGTTTCTCAAAGCATTTCGTGATTAACGGCGTGGGGGCCACAGGGCGGTAATCATTCAGGCTGGTGATGGGAGACTTCTTCAGGACTGGGATGATTGTGTCTGATTTAAACAGGATGGGATTGCTGCCTGATCCAGTGAGAGGTTGAAGAGTCTGGTGAAGATGAGGGTGAGCTGGTGGGCACATGCTCTTAGCACCTTGCCAGGTACTCTGTCTGGACCAGCCGCCTTCCTGGGGTTCACTGCTAGGAGCACACGTCTGCAATCGTGCTCCGTTACAGTGAGTGGAGCGGTGCAGGAACCAGGTGAGGATGAGGATGGGAGCAGGGCTGAAGCAGATGAGTGCTGCTGTTGTGGTGTTTCAAAGCAGGTGAAGAATCTGTTTATTTCCTCTGCCAGCTGCACACTCAGGTTTTCTGCTTTCACAGCCTCTGTGATCGATGATGTCTTGTATTCCCTGCCACACCTCCCGTGTGTTGTTGCTGGACAGGTGGGACTCTATGCTTCTTTTGTGGTCTGACTTGGCTTTTTTAATTTCCCTTCTCAGGTCAGGTCGAGCAGCCCTGTACAGAGCTGTGTCACCTGACCTGAAGGCGGCATTGTTTAGAGAACACACATTGTTTTATGTACAGCTCTGAAATATATTTCTGTATTCCTTTCATTTGGGAAATTGTACATGCAGATTAATGGTGTTGAGGTTCTTCTATTTTGTTGTGTATAATTTTACCACTATATGATCACACTGAGAGTGGAAATGTAATGCTCAGAATAATGGAGGATTCCTGTGAGGTCTTATGCTGACTGCCCACGACAATAAACAAAAGCATTCTAACTTGTTGCCTTTTTGTTGTGAATGCAGACCAGAGAAGACGCTACACAGAGGTCACATAAGCACCAATCAAGATTTAACAGACATTAATGTTTACAAGTCTGTCGTTAAAGCTAGCAATAGAGCTGTGGTTCTTAATAATATCAGACAAGTCAGAACACTTGTTTTTTTATGAAGAGATTATTTGGGATTTGAGATGAGATTTGAATCAAGAATGAAGATATCTGCATTAGTGTCATGATCCTGGGTTTTGTACCCAGTTTCCTGTTTGATATTTGATGTTTCCTGTCTTATTTTGATTTCCTGTTTTCCTGTGCCTTGTTTTTCCAAACTGTGTGTCTTTTCCTGACTCGCTTATGTGCAGTTAAGCCTCAGTTTTCCTTCATTCTTGTTGTACTCGGACTGTTTAACTACATGATTTTAACCCTTCCTTCTTCAGCCATCTGGGATTTACTATCTCTGATAATAAAGGTTTATTTTGTGTTTATTAAATGCTGTTCTGGGTCAAGATTTTCCACAACAACTACAAATTATATATACTCAGCCTGTCATGTGAGGGCTGTGTGCAGACTGGAATGGTGGACCCAAAATGCAGACTCAGGGAAACGAAACGTGAACTCAAAAGGGCAACAAAACTAGGACTACAAAATAAGCTCACACAGACAGAACACACAGCAAGATGAGGGCAGATGGCGACACAGACACAGAGAAACACAGGGCTTAAATACACAGAGGAGCAATCAGGGAATGAGTAACAGGAGGGAAACACAGCTGGGGCAAATCAGGCCTAACGAAACAGAGGAAGCAAAACCAGATACATTAACATAAGACATGGACCTTCAAAATAAAACAGGAAACAGACTGAACCTATAGACACAGACTTACAAGCAGGCACTGTAACAGAGATGTGGGAACAGGGCAGACACACACTGACTGGACACAGAATAGAGGGAGAAACCCAAACCTGAGAACTACATAATCAAACATCAAGAAGAACTGGGGAAAAATTAGAAATGCAAAACAGAAACCAAAACCTTCACAAAAACAAACTAAGATAAGAACTCCAATAAAAAGGTACAAAACTGAAACCACTGGGTCAACGACCCAGGTACCCTAACATGAGGACAATGTCTGCTCCAGCAGACTGTCTGGGTTTAGAGGCAACGATTCAATTTAATTCAGTTTATACAGCAGCAAAACAACAACAGTTAAAGCAGAGCCTACAATAATCTAAAAGAACATCTAAGTAGCGCTGTCACTCAGCTCTGTGCTGTTTCCTTCCTCAGTAATCATCTATTTTTGTTGTGGCACGTCCTCCTTTTCTCTTGTGTTCCTGTTTTCATCTTCTTACCACTGCAAATCATTTTTTCATGTGACATCATAACTGAGCCTCCTGCTTAGTTCAGAGTCACTCGGGTAAATCAGCAATTTCAGTCACAGATCAGGGTGACTTATTAGACTCCTCACATATTGACTTAATCATTTATTTATTTTGCATTTTTTAAATTAATTAAAAGTGACAAGTTTGTGCCAGCTGGTGTTTTCATTTTATATTTAATGGACAAAGAAATTTGGAGGTGTGTCATAAATTATTTCTCTGTATGTGAAACATGAGAGAAACTGTGTTTTTTAAAAACATTTTCTCAGCAGACATAGTCTCCACTGTAGTGTGGAGAATATACTGCTGATCACATGTACAGATCCCACATTAGGGACTCCACACACAGTGTCCATAAAGCTTTAACTAAACCTCTGTCATGGCGGGGTAACAGTGGGATGGACCCACAAACAGACACTAGAGAGAGCAGCTGAAGTTTTAAACACAAAGCCAGCCTTTTATTGTGGCTGATAACACAAAGCGAACGGGAACAAAACTAAATTAAAGCCTAAACTGGAATGACTGACTATTAAACAGTGACATGAACACAACTCTGCACAGGTGTGTGAGACAAACTCTGAAGAACATGAACATGAATATAACCTGAGCATCGTGAAAGTCCTGACGTGACGTGGTAGGAGGAGAACAGACGAGCTGACACTGAACCAAACAGAGGACTTAAATAAAGGGGAAGTGGAAACACCTGCTGACAGATTTGATGATGATGTTGATGATGCATGGGGGTGCAGTCACTGGTGTAGATGGTGTATGGGAGAGGACTCAGCACACCCCTGTGGTAAAGTCAATCTTTATTGCCACATGCAAAGTTTACATGTTGCATGTTACACGTACAATTACTTGCAGTGAAACTGGAGCCCTACTGACCACACATACACAGCACAAACATTCACATAGTGAAGACAGGTCAGAGAGGTGGAATGGCAGGAAAAACAAAGGAAATTACCCACATCAGGTACAAGAGGAGAAAAAACAGAACTCAAACTGAGCTCCTATGGGAGGCAGTTTATTGCTCTGAACACAGTGAACCTGCTGTTCTTGGAGGCTAAATGTGTGTTTGCTGTGCTCAGAGGAGGCTGTGGGCAGTGTGCATGGTGGGGGTGTCTGCAGTTCTCTCGAAGTGGAAGTTCCTCTGTTAATGAGATGTCCTTGTTATCTGTTTTTGTCCCGTTGCCTTTGTAGTTGGTGATGTGTTTCAGGCCCTCCCATACCTTCCTGGAGTCGTTATCAGAGAGGAGATCTGATAACTTGTTTGAAATGTCCAGTTTTGCTGCTCTGATGCCTTTTGTAAGGTCTGCTCTTGCTCTGCTGTACAGATTTGCAGTAAAGTAAGCCCCGCCCTCACCAACCACACAGTGTGGCCACATGGAGTTCAGCCAGTGAAACACTTCATGTGTTAAACTTGTTAAAGGGGAAGTGATGAAGCTGAAGGCGTCTCGCTGCTGCTCAGACTGATGTTCAGTCGTCATCCAGACACGATGAAGACTCCGTGTGTCTCTCTGCTCCTCGGTGAGTCAAACTCAGAGCTGCTGCTCATTTATTCATCAGCATTAAACTGAATGGAAGCTCTGCTACACACAGCCGGGAATGTGGGAAACTGTGATGCAGGACAGACACAGACACTAAATCCACACTGTGAAATCTAATTAGCTCCCAGAACTAAAAAACTAATAAAACTTGTTGCCTCAAAAAAACAGAGTAAAGCTTAAGATGACTATATTAGGACAACTTATTCATTAAGTGCACAGTTCTAAGAATAACTTGATGACTGTGTAACACTGATTGTTCACCCACTGACAAACATGTCAAGTTCTGCTACATTAAAAACAACTTGTAGTAACTTATATTAATATAACACTGTGTGCAAATGTGATTCAAAGAGAATAATTAACAACACTTCTTGTAATGGTGTTTAAATCAGCCCAACTTTTATTTTGAAATGTAAAACAAAGCCAACATCCTGGACACTGTTCTGCTGAACAACAACAGTTATACTGTCATCATTGTTATAATCTTACTGTAAGGCAGTGACTGGAATAAGTCACAAGGTGTCGCTGTTGAGCTGCATATGTATGGTAGATTTTAGCAATTTTGGCCATTTGTCCTCTGCAGGACACCGTAGTTCAGATTTCTCGTTCGCGCGGGCGCCATCTTGGTTCAGTGTTTACTGTGATTTGCAAAGGTAAGCACTGTCCGTGGTGTACTGCAATGGTTTTGTTTAAAAATAAGTGTTCCACTGCGTAAAATGGCGATTTGCTAAGCATATATTGTGTTTATTGAGATGTTCATGTACTGTCTGATGAGAGTACGAGGAGTTTGTGTGCATGTTTCATTCTGTAATATCTGCCGCGATTTCGGGTTACATTTCCGCTAGTTAGCAGAGCACTCATTCGGGCAAAGTAATGCAAGATGAAGCATTCGCTTTTTAGCAACAGTTCCCTGGTAATCCTGTTATGTTAGTTTTGTGTTATACTCATTCCTGAGACCGAGGAGTTTTGTAAAGAGATGATTATTTTTGTGTAATGTGTTTTTTTTACATATTTGTTGTTGGCTTTCACTATGTGTTGATAATCACGTTCAGTGTTTACTGTGATTTGCAAAGGGCCAGCAGCAGAGTTGGAGTGGTGTTTGCCCCAGCATTTGAATAAACGGCGCGGTCCGAGCCACAAATTGAACGCCTGTGTCCGACTGGTCTCTCAACTGTGCACCCCAATCCAACACAAAATTACACAACGCAGAGTCCGGGGTGTAGGGAGGCCCCTGCACTGGTTGGGTTACATCTTTGGTGCCGTGACCCGGATTTGTGGCACTTCGAGACCAAAGAGAAATCAATGCCGTCACCCTCCCAGCTAGGCTGCCGCAGTAAGAGGTGTTGCCATCTGATGGGGTACTGAACTAAGTTATAACTGCCTGTGCAGCTGTATTTCTGGGACTTTCACCTCCCCAGGCATATCCTTTGAAAGTGAAATCTTGGGGTGGTTTCATTTGAGGGTTTTCTGTCATTGGAAAAAAAAAAAAAAAGAAAGACTCAGAGACTTGAATTGTAGTGAGAATGTTAAATGATGTTCCCTGTCTATAATGATAATCATTGAATACGGTGAAGCAATCGCTGCTCATTTGTGTCATTCACAACCTCTGTGCTGAAGATAGAATTGTTTAACCGCACTGTTTAATGTTGTTGTTTTTTTTAGTGAAATCTCTTTTGCGTTATGAGATGATAGTTGTCTCACACCTGTGTTGTGTTCTATTTTACTAGAAAAACATTGTACTTGCTCACAGTTAAGCATACTACGAGTAACCCACACACATTTTCTGGTGCTGCTAAATTAGAGATACAGGACAGTGAAAATGATGAGAGACTATGCAGACACTCCAAAGAGGGCACAGCCTCATCTTTTGAATGAAGGGGCAACAGCTAGCGCCAGTACAGTGGACCAACAGTCATCAGTGAAGTCGAAGCTAGTCACCCAGTTCCCCAGCTTCACTGGCCAGCGATTACAGTACCACACCCCAATCAGGGACCTCACCGACTCTGGGCTGAGCACACAACAGACCTCACCACCAACCATGCTTTCACCCCAGACTGATCTTGGTGTGGCTCCAGCTCATGCCCCACCACTGCCAGCTTATGGAGGCCAAATGCAGGTGCCCTCACACCTATCTGAAATTCGCCCAAGTTCAGTGCCAACCAATCAGACAAGCCAGTCCAACCACAGCCCTCTAACTACAGCCCCTCCAGTGTTTCAGCCAGATGTACAGATAACTATGCCCCCTGCTTTTTCCCCTCAGGCCAGTGTCCATGGGCCCACTGCTACACCGGCACCCCATGTTGCCTCATATCCCAACTACCCAGCGGTGCAGAGTACCCAGCAGCCCACCCTGAACCAATCACTTAACGCTCCTTACCCAACGATGACTCCACTCAGCCCCCAAGCATACACCGGCTATCTGTATTCCACACCTGCCCCCCAAGCCGCCATGCCAAGCCCCCTAACACTGCAGGGAGTGGGCATAATGAATAATCCCTCTGCAGCTGAGCAGACCCTTGAAAGTTCAAAGCATGGGCTGACCCCCCGTCCGCCCCATATGCCACTAGCTGCTGTTCATGACTCTCGAGCTCCCCTCCACTCATCTGCTATAAGCTCCAACACTGTCATGCCCCCTATCGTGAATATGACCCATGGAGGTTTTACAGCCCCACCCGGCACCCATGCCTCAATGCACCTACCAACCTCTGCTTCAGACCCCCAAGTTAGTGGACACCCTGGTATACCCCCCCAGCAGGTGCATACCTCTTTAAGTGCTCCTGGCGGGGCTGCAGCCAACGCTAACCCCCCACTAGCTGCCTACGGTGGTTTTATACAGACTCATCAAGTAAAAAATGTCCAAGCCTTTACTGGCAGTGGTGACAGCAAGGTGCTTGTAGAGGACTGGATTCGTGACATGCAGTATCTTCTTGAGGCAATAGAGCTCCCCATTCACCTCCGCTTTTCCACAGTGGTGCGCCACCTAACTGGTGAAGCCCGAAAGCTGGTTCTGAATCTACCTCTCCATGACCAAACACCTGAAAGGGCATTTGAAGAACTGAGAGCAGAGTACGGCGACACACAGAGCTCCTCAGATCTACTAGCTGACTTCTATGAGCGTGTTCAGAGGTCTGGGGAGTCTGCCTGTTCATATGCTATAGCACTGGAGGCAACGCTGCGAGCCGTGGAGGAAAACCAAAGAGGAGGCAAGCCTTTCCCTGACCGTGACAGTAAACTCACCCGGCAGTTCATACGGGGACTTAATGATGAGGATGTGTATGCGAGGATCTCGCCAATGAAGCCCCGGCTTTTGAGTTTCCGTGAGCTGCAGGCTGAGCTTCGAAATTTAGCGAAAGAAACTAAAAGATTCCAGCCTCAAAACAAGTCAAAGAAAACTTATGCCCAGGTACAAGTCGCATCAGAGTGTAGTGTGAATGTGAAGGCAGAAAAGGCTAAACATTCCTCAGAGTGGTCAGAGCTAGCAGAGATGGTCAAGAAATTAGCATTGAGCCAGGAGGAGCAGATGGCCAAGTTGACCCACCTTGAATCGAGAATTAATGCTCCATCCTCTGCCACTCCACTGAGAGTCCGACCACCTCCTGGGGCTACAACCCCAACCCCAGTGGTCACATGCTACCGGTGTGGGAGGCAAGGACATATAGCCCGGGTTTGCAGAGCAGTGCTCCCAGGGCCTGATCAGACATGGGCACATGATCCTCAGCCTGTGACCCCCATGGAGGGAAACACTTACTCAGCTCAGCCTTTAAACAGATAAAGCCCATGGTCGCTGGGGCAACCATGGGCGAGCAGCAAGTCCCCACACTGCAGGTGAACAAAGGTGATGGAGGAGAGAGCACTCCCCTAGTTGGTCCCAGGAATGAGGGGGAGGTGGAAGTCAACGGAATGAAGTGCAGGGCACTCATCGACTCTGGCTCCCAGATAACCAGTATTACGCATCAGTACTGGCGCAGCCACCCCACCCTCCATAAACAAAAGCTACAGCCCTCTAAGATACCCATAGAAGGTGCAGGGGGCCAGAGTGTCACTTACCATGGTGTGCTACGCATCAACCTAAAATTGTTGGGGAGAGAGTTTAGGGGGGTGCCTGCTTTTGTTGTCACTAACACAGAGTACCGCTCCTCTGTTCCTCTGCTTGTGGGAACTAATGTCCTCCGTGCCTCCAGAAGCCACCTCCAGGCAACCTACGGCCAGCAGTTCCTTCTCCAGGTCAAGGAGACTCACCCGGAGTGGTACACCTCCCTGCTAGAGATTGGGAGCACTGAACAGTGTGATATGGATGACACAGTGGGCCCCGTTGTTTACACTGGCCGTAAGGTACACATTCAAGCAGGGAAAGAGATGGATTTAATGTGCAAAATAAAAGCTGGACCACAAAGAAAGACTTATACAGCCCTAATTGAAGGCCACCCCTCCCTGCGGCTCAGCCAAGAAATCCTGGTCGCCAGAGTTCTTGCCGATGTAAAGAAAGGATGTGCCCCGGTAAGAGTGATGAACCTCTCCCAGCATGCTATCACTATCAAGCCTCACACGCATCTGGCCAAGGCGTCTCTTGTGGAAAGTATTGTGGACTTTTCAGACAAGATGCAGGGCAGTCTTCATGCCAGCGGAGGCAGAGAAGCATGCCTGGGTATGGACCATGTGGTGGCAAGCCAGGAAGTGGATTTAAGTGGAGCAGACGTTGAAAACGAGCACCAGCGTTCCCTTAAAGAGCTTGTGGAAAGGAATGTAGGTGTGTTCTCACAACACCCCATGGATTATGGCCATACAAAAACTGTGCAGCATGAAATCCCTCTAGTTGACTCTAAGCCTTTTCGACTGCCTTACCGTAAGATCCCCCCATCACAGTGGCAGGATGTGAGAAGGTTGCTGACAGAGATGGAGGCTGCAGGAGTTATCAGGCCCAGCAAAAGTCCATATGCTTCACCTGTCGTGATCGTAACCAAGAAAGATGGATCACTAAGGCTGTGTATTGACTACAGGAAACTGAACTCCTGTAGCACGAGAGATGCTTTTCCTCTCCCCAGAATAGAGGAAGCCCTGGAGGCTCTAGGGCAGGCAAGATACTTCTCCACCCTTGACCTCACTTCTGGTTATTGGCAGGTAGAGGTGGCGGAGCATGACAAACACAAGACGGCATTCAGCACCCCTATGGGGCTGTTTGAAGCAAATCGTATGCCCTTTGGACTGCAGAATGCTCCCTCCACCTTTCAGAGACTCATGACCTGCTGCTTTGGCGATCTGAACTTCACCCACCTCCTAATCTATCTTGATGACCTCATCATATTCTCCAAAACCTTTGATGAGCATCTGGAAAGACTGCAGCTGGTGTTCGATCGGCTTCGGGAGCATGGCTTGAAGTTAAAGCCTTCTAAATGCCAGCTAGTGAGAAAGGAGGTTCAGTATTTGGGTCACTTGGTGTCTGCTGAGGGGATCCACACAGACCCAGAGAAGATCAGCAAGGTGAAAAACTGGGTGAGGCCCACAAACCGCAAAGAAGTGTTGCAATTCCTGGGATTTGCTGGATACTATAGGCGGTATGTAAGTGGGTACTCTACCCTAGCTGCTCCCCTGTACCGCCTAACTGCTGGTGACCCCAGAAAGAAAAAGAGAGGGGGAAAGAAAAGTCTGACCACCGATCCACCTTTTGTGTGGACAGATGAATGCGAGAAGGCATTTCAGACCCTAAAAGAAAGGCTGACAAGCGCTCCAGTGCTGGGATATCCTGATTATAGCTTGCCTTTTGTTCTGCAGACGGACGCCTCAGGGGAAGGTCTGGGCGCCGTTCTAGCTCAGGTCCAAGGGGGAGCTGAGAGGGTAATAGCCTTCGCCAGCAGAGGTTTGAGCCCAGCAGAGACAAGGTATCCTGCACACAAACTCGAGTTCCTTGCTCTCAAATGGGCAGTCACAGACAAGTTCTACGACCACCTCTATGGGCGTAGGTTCTCTGTCCAGACAGACAATAACCCTCTCAAGTATGTTATGTCCTCAGCAAAGCTGGATGCCACAGGCCAGCGGTGGGTGTCTAGGCTGGCTGCTTTCGATTTCGATGTCCAGTATCGGAAAGGACAGAGCAACACAAACGCTGACGCCCTCTCTCGCATGTCTAACCAGGAGGTCATGCACATCCTACAGACATGCACTCAGTTGGTGGGTGTCGACGAACAGGGGCATGGTGTGAGACAGGCTACCCAGGATACTCAAAGCCTCACTGGCCATGGCACGCCTGCAGGGGAGGAACTGGAACTCGGGCCCCCTACATCCACTGAGCTTTACAGGGATGTGGGGATGGAATCCCTGCCCACCATGACCAAACAGGAGATCCGTGCAGGGCAGAAAAAAGACCTTGTTATTGGCCCTGTCTTGCACTATAAGAGTATGAACCAGAAACCAAGCCGCAGTGAGCGAATAAGTGGTGAAGGGCACGTGCGCCTTCTCTTAAAGGAGTGGAGAAGGTTAGTGGTAAGGGATGGCATCCTGTACCGCTGCATCCAAGACAGCCAAAGGGGAGTAGTTGAACAATTGGTGCTACCAGAGGATTTGCGTATATCAGTGAAGACTGCTCTCCACGATGACTCAGGCCATCTTGGTTTTGAGAGGACATTGCACATGATAAGGGAGAGATTTTATTGGCCACGGATGTTTCAGGAAATCAAGGCTTGGTGCGAGCAATGTGAGAGGTGCTGCCTTAGAAAAACTCCAACCGCAGGGGTCAGGGCCCCCCTGGTCAGTATTCACAGCAGTGCCCCCTTGGAGCTAGTTTGTGTGGATTTTTTGACTCTTGAGAAATCAAAAGGTGGTATCGAAAATGTCCTCGTTGTCACGGACCATTTCTCACGCTATGCGCAAGCATACCCCACTAAAGACCAAAGAGCCAGCACAGTGGCTAAGGTGCTGTATAGAAACTTTTTCTGTCGGTTTGGCTTCCCAGCAAAATTGCATGCAGACCAAGGGCGCAATTTTGAAAGTGCTGTGGTGAAGGAGCTTTGTAAATGCACCGGCATCACTAAGACCCACACCACGCCCTACCACCCACAGGGCAACGGGACAACGGAACGGTTTAACCGCACCCTCATGAACATGCTGGGGATGCTAGAACCTCACCTGAAGCCCCGGTGGCACGAATATGTGGATGCAATGACACACGCCTATAACTGCACCCGCCATGATTCGACAGGGTACACACCATACTACTTGATGTTTGGCAGGCACCCCCGGCTCCCGGTCGACTTGGTCTTTGGGCTGTCCACCACTAATGGGTCAGGTGGATATAGCGAGTATGTCCAGACCCTGCATGACTGCCTGTCGCAGGCTTATGCACAGGCTAATCAGGCCTCCCGCCAGGCTAAGGGTCACCAGAAAAGATACTATGACCGGCAAGCAAAGAGCCAAAGCTTCAGCCCGGGTGACAGAGTCCTTGTTAAAGTGTGTCATGTGGAGGGGCGAAGCAAACTAGGAGACAAGTGGGAGTCACGTCCATACATCGTGGTGAAGAAACAGCCAGACATGCCGGTGTATGTGGTGCGATCGGAAAATGGTGATACGGAGAGAGTGGTCCACCGCAACTTACTCACACAGTGTATGTTTCTTCCCGTGGAGCAGGTGGGAGAGGAGACAAGGAAGGAAATGGAGCTCGACATGGAGGAGAGCTGGGGGATTGAGGACATAGAGGGCAGTGGAGAGCGGGCTGGTGAAGTAATCAGACAGGAGGAAGACTCGGACACGATCGAGGACGGAGAGGCTGATAGCCTGGAAGGAGGTGTGGAGGAAGTTTCACCTGAAACAGCACATGGAGCACTGGCCACCACAGCACCAGAGGAAAGGGACACAGGGGCAGGACAAGATAGTGAAGAATGGAGGGGGAATGAAACTGCCAGTGTCACCCACTCACCTCCCAGACCCAGTGAACCAAGGAGGAACTTGCCGAGGAGTCGGCATCCCCCAAACAGACTGACTTATGGGTCAAGAGTTATTGAACCAGGGGAGGATCAGAAGAAGATAGAAAGGGGATGGAAGCTGTGGCAGAGGGCAAAAGCAAGAAGGGCTGCAGGACACACGTAGGATGACACCGCCAGTGTACCCATACTAATAGGATACACACATAGACATTTTTGCATTACACTGCACATCTTCCCACACTGTTATTCTTTTGTACATAGTGAGAGTATTCTGTTTTATTTTGTTTTGTTTGATGACTGGGACGCCATCACGTAAAGGAGGGGCGGATGTAAGGCAGTGACTGGAATAAGTCACAAGGTGTCGCTGTTGAGCTGCATATGTATGGTAGATTTTAGCAATTTTGGCCATTTGTCCTCTGCAGGACACCGTAGTTCAGATTTCTCGTTCGCGCGGGCGCCATCTTGGTTCAGTGTTTACTGTGATTTGCAAAGGTAAGCACTGTCCGTGGTGTACTGCAATGGTTTTGTTTAAAAATAAGTGTTCCACTGCGTAAAATGGCGATTTGCTAAGCATATATTGTGTTTATTGAGATGTTCATGTACTGTCTGATGAGAGTACGAGGAGTTTGTGTGCATGTTTCATTCTGTAATATCTGCCGCGATTTCGGGTTACATTTCCGCTAGTTAGCAGAGCACTCATTCGGGCAAAGTAATGCAAGATGAAGCATTCGCTTTTTAGCAACAGTTCCCTGGTAATCCTGTTATGTTAGTTTTGTGTTATACTCATTCCTGAGACCGAGGAGTTTTGTAAAGAGATGATTATTTTTGTGTAATGTGTTTTTTTTACATATTTGTTGTTGGCTTTCACTATGTGTTGATAATCACGTTCAGTGTTTACTGTGATTTGCAAAGGGCCAGCAGCAGAGTTGGAGTGGTGTTTGCCCCAGCATTTGAATAAACGGCGCGGTCCGAGCCACAAATTGAACGCCTGTGTCCGACTGGTCTCTCAACTGTGCACCCCAATCCAACACAAAATTACACAACGCAGAGTCCGGGGTGTAGGGAGGCCCCTGCACTGGTTGGGTTACATTACAATGAAACAACGTCTCAGATTTAATTATTCTTATTATTAGTTTATTATTATTAGTTTATTAAGTTTGTTTGTAGTTACATTACTTCTATAATCAAAATAAAATGTATTTATTGTTCAGTCTCCAGATCAAGCAACACATTTGTTTTACATTCAAACACAGGAGCTGGTGTGTTGTAATATTTTAAGGATGCTTGTTTCCAGTCCAGGCATCACTGCCTGAATGACTGTCATGGATCGAGATGATCCAAATGTAAGTGCAGCAGAAAGTCTTTAACTTCCCTTCAGTACAGTGTCAGTGGATGTGGGCTGGAGATGCAATGACCTTTGACCTGCAGGTCACTGACCAACCATCTGTGACAGAGGACTCATCTCTGCTGGTGTCCTGCAAGCAAACAATCAGATTCTTTAGAACAACAACTTATTTGCTTTATTAAAACATGTTTTTCTGCATTTGCTATTCAACAGACCTCAATTTAGACTCAATCTCAGGCTCCACCCCCACCAGAGAGGTGACATTCACTGATAGCCCTGACCACCACCCGACACACGATAATGTCATGAAAGCATATTTTTAAAAAGGGCTCTGCAAACATGGCCAATAACTTATTCTGATGATCTGCAGAATAATTTGGGCACAAAACAAATTTCACTGTTCAAAAACTTGCAGACTTCACTATATACAGTGCAGACAGTGTGGACCCTCTAAACTAAGCCTGTGATCTTTGAATAAATGCAGACCAAACTGTTCTGGTTTGTATTTACTTAAACAGCATGTCTTGTAGAGTTAACTGGAGTAATTACCAACAGCACAGAGCAGTCACATCTCAGGTCTAATAACAGAAGACAGGAAACCAAAGCACAAAGGAAACAAACAATCAACAGAAAACTTCACTGAGAGATTTTATATAATGTTTTTAAAGCTGTGGGTTAATTTTTAAGTAACATGAGCCCAGAGGCAGCAGCAATGCTAGGCTAACACTAGCTAGCTAGCAAGTTCATAAACCTGGAGCTAAACTGAGAGAAGTCACAAAATCAGTTTGAATAAGAGTAAACATTTACTCACTGAGTCAGTGTATCAGGTAAAGATCCACAGCAGTGACAACAATAATCTCTTGAGCTGAAGCTTCTCCAGGTTTGCTCAACATGTTCCAGAAAAAGATGGCGGCACCATGAACACGCGGACTGATCTGTGAGAGGAGGAGGACGGTAGTGACGTGGCATTTTCAAACCGTATAGTCTAATTTTCCAGTTTACTTAGTTTTTCTAATTTAAGACAACTCAAATAAACTGAGTTGATCAGCTCTTTGAATAAAAAGTACTGGTAACTTACCTAACCTGAGATCTAATAACAAACTGATGAATATTGAGTTCAGTCTACTTAATGTTTACCGTCATTTAATAACAGTTTACAAAAACAATGCCATCAGGTCATGAATTTAAATAAAAACTTCGGACTTTTATACACTTTAATAATTCTCCAGTACACCAGAGTGACTACACGCTAATAATTATGGTTAAACAAGCAGGAAAAGCATTTAAAACACTGATTTCAGTGGTCTAGGACACTGTGTACATGAAAAGGTGTAAAACACAACACCTGGTGATTAAACCATAAACTAGTTTCATTAAAAAAACATCCCTTTGACTACATTCAGTGTGGCAGCCTGACTATACCACTGTTATGTATGTGATTGGTCTTTAGAACAAATGTTTCACAGACAAGACTACAGCCTTCCTGGAGGTGATTTCCTTTAAGGGAAAATAGGAATATTAATGTAAATACGTTAAAAAGTGCAAACTCCTCAGGAAATAGCATCTCTGTATTACTGCTGCCTCTTTTCACTCACCTTTAAAACCATCTGTCTTGGGAGTGATGGGGGTAGGTACAGGTCTGTGTGTGGGTGGATTTTCAGTGCTGACTCTTCCATCCACCTTAAAGAGCACAGCACAGGCCACAGAGAGCACCCTGTTCTGAATATGATGCTAATCCTACTAACTACATGTGACTTCCTGCTGACTTCCACTTGACTGGAAACCAATGAGAAAACAACCAAATATGTCCAAAGAAAAAACTTGAATGCTGATCATAAACCCTGGAGAACTGCTGCTCAAGACCACTTCAACCTCCCTCCGTGATACTTTGACCTTGGCCTCTAGTCTCCTTCTCCATGGAGGCCACTGCTGCTTGTAGCCTCTCACTGATCTCTCCTGCTGTGGTGTAGATGAGCTGGTTGCAGTAGGTGTGGTCCTGCATTCACATCATCTAGTAGATCTGCTGTGGTGTAGTTTAAAGTTTAAAGAGGTCGTGTCAGAGACAACGTCTTGAAGCTAAAGTCCAGAGGATCAAACATAAATACACAGATACAGATATGTAGATGCAACATAGAAGTAAACACATATGTAAGACTGTTCATATGCATAATGCTCCATTTTAACATAATACAATGTGATGCATGTTCAAAGGGAGATAAAGAAAAAGAGAAAGAACTTGAATTTCCTCTTTTCTGTTTCACACACTGACTGTGTCTCAGTGATACTGGTAACACATCTCAACCACAGTTTCCACTCCCCTGTGCTTTTGCACGTTTCTGCTCTGTGAGTAAACTGAGCTCCAGCTTGTGCTGCCAGGATTTTAACCCTGGCTGACTCAGAGCCTCACACACATGTGGAGGAGCTCACTGATGAGCAGGGAACCATATTTAGCTGTGATTGTGTTGACTGTGGAGAAACTGCTTTAGTGTCTGGAGCCAAACATGGTGACGATGCTCAGAGTCAAAGCTGAGAAACTCGTCTCAGTGGTGGAAGGTCACCTCTTACAAGCTTCAGGTCCACGTTAGTCACATCAGCTGACTGCAGGCTGGAAAATCTGATTTGGTTGTTGGTTTGGATCTGACAGGGTCTGCTTGTTTGTGACCTCTGACCTTTACTGACCTCTGACCTCCTGTTGCAGGTGTGTGTGTGCTGCTGCTGTCTGCACCGACTGTTTCTGCAGGTGAGATGATGATGTGAAATCAATCAGTGAGACTCCAACAAGAACACAAATACACTTACTGTGTGTGTGTGTGTGTGTGTGTGTGTGTGTGTGTGTGTGTGTGTGTGTACGGGTTCGTACTATCCTGGTGGGGACCAAAATCTGACTTTTACTATCCTGGTGGGGACTTTCTGCACCGTGGGGACCAAAATCCAGGTCCCCTCGGGGTTGAAAGCAATTTTCACACTCAAAATGCGGTTTTACTGTCAGGGTTACAATTAGGTTATGGTTAGGTTTAGGGTAAGGGTTAGGGTTAGGCATTTATTTTTAATGGTTAGGGTTAGGGTAAGGGGCTAGGGAAAGCATTATGTCAATGGGATGTCCCCACGAGGATAGCAAACCAGACATGTGTGTGTGTGTGTGTGTGTGTGTGTGTCCTCCAGTGTCTCTGTCTGTCAGTCCAAACCTTCAGCAGGTCTTCAGTGGATCTTCTTCAGTGTATCTGAGTTGTGTTGATGATGGACAGACAGCTGATGGATGGACAGTGAAGAGGACCAGAGGAGGACTCACTGAGGACTGTGGAGCAGCTCCAGGCTTTGGGTGGCTTCTTGGTTCCTACTGTGTTGTGGATCTTTCTGCTCCCAGTGAAACCTTCTGGTGTGAGGACTCCTCTGGACAGCAGAGTGACAGAGTCTCCTTCAGTGTCCAATCAGACACTACAGGTGAGATGTTCCAGCTGTGTCTCTGTCTCTGTGTGACTCTGCTCTCATTAACTCTGTTTGCCTCTGCTGGTCTGATGAAGGTGTCATCCTGGAGATCCCTGCACTTCCTGTGAGGACAGGAAGTGATGTCATTCTGCGCTGCAGACAGAGGAATGGTGCCACAGTCGCAGCTTATTTCTTCATCAAAGGAAGTTCTGTTGGTCCTAAACCAAAGCACATCATCACTAACATCACGCAGGCTGATGAAGGTCTCTACTCATGTGCTACTGATGAGGGTGGAAAGTCTCCTCAGAGCTCTCTGAGGGTCAGAGGTCAGAACACTGACATCACTTCCTGTTTAAAAGCTGATGTAACACTGTGACCTGATAATAAACTGACTGAACCTTCTTCATCATCTCTCCTGCAGATCCTCCCAAAATCATCCATCCTCCTCCTCCTCACTGTCCTCCTCCTCCAAGCACCTCCACAAACTTTGCTCCTCCCTTAAAAACTGCTCTTACGTGTCCTCCCTGTTCTCCTCCTCCTCCTCCCTCTCTCCTGGTCCCAGTTGTAGCAGGTCTGGTCTCTGGGCTTCTCCTGGTTCTGGTTCTGGGTGGAGTTCGGTTCCTCTGCAGTAAACTAAAAGGTGATAAACCTGCACAGAAGTAAAAGTCTTGTTCCTTTATCCCTTAAAGCTGACGAGAGCAGCCGCGCTCCCATCAACTCTTTTAAAACCTGCTGCAGGATGAGTTGGAACAATAATGTTTGTGCGTTTGAAAACAGAGGAGTTGTGTTTACACATCACACATTCAGCTGGTCCCAGGTTTCCTTCCACTCATGTGTCTGCAGGAACAACAAGTTCACAGCACTTCCTACTGTCTGACAAACACCATCACGCTGTCAGCACGAACCATCACATGAGTTTGATGTGCACCATTACTCCTCCTGTGCTGATGTTTCTGTGTGTGATGTAGGAGGTCGGGGAGCAGACCTGTGGAGCTGTGGAGGTGACGGCTGTCTGAGACGGAGCGTCTGCCTCTGCTGTGAGTCTCCTTCATGTTTCATGTATTATCTGTGTTTCCACCACTGGAGGGCGCTGTGGATTGTTGTTGTGTGGGAACAGTAACCAATCACTGCAGTCTGAATGCTTCTCTTTGGTCATGTGACCATTTGACCTCTGATCAGTGTGCTCTTCAGTTTCAGGCCTGTTTCTGCTGACTGCTGCAGGTGAGCTGATGTTCCTAGATCTGTCCTCATCATGACCTCTGACCTTTGGTGACCTTTAGTGACCTCTGTCCTGTTGCAGGTGTGTGTGTGCTGCTGCTGTCTGCTCTGGCTGTTCCTGCAGGTGAGTAGAGGATGAAGAACAAACACTAATAAATGAAGGAGGAGGGAGAAAAGTCCTCTGGAGGAAGAGCCACAGACAGAGTCCTCCTTCATTACTGCTGCACTTAAAAAGATTGTTACCACACTCTGCTCCTTAACCAGGAGTCTTTCTTTTTCTTTCTACCGTCTTGTCAGCTGTCAGCACTGCACAGTGTTTACCACCTGGAATGCACAGAGCTGATTGGCCGAGTAGTATCCCGTCGGATGCTGAACCACTACTGTAAAAACCAGAAAGGCTGTACCAGTTAAAACAGAAGTGTCCTTTCAGGTTTTGAATGTGTTTTGGTTGCAGGTCCAACCCTGTGTGGGACAGCCTCTGGGTCTGGACCCAGAGCACAGTCCACCTGTTAGTGTCTTAAAGCCTGTTTGAGTTCACGCAGTGTAATATTCCCACAGAGATTTTCTAGTCTTACTGACCACTCAAAGTGTTTGGACTACAGGTCCCACTCATATCTGCTTCACACCCACAGCTAATTTAAAATCAACCAACCTGTGGTCATGTCTTTGGACTGTGGGAGGAAACTGGAGAACCCACAGAGAGAACATACTAGAGATGGCACGATACCACTTTATGTCCGATACCGATATCATAAATAAATCTGCCGATACCGATATGAATCCGATATAGTGTAATTTTTAATTAATAAAACTGTTTTTTAAATATCTTGCTGCATTGTGTATAAGTTCATAGTCATATTTAAAAACAAAACAAAACAGTAAAGCTATGCTGCTACACCTGTATTCAATAAATATACAGCACCCAAAATGTTTCATAGTTCAGCAACACTCATCAAGCTAATAAACCTGCACCATCCTCCCTATTCTGGCATTTTAAAGAGTATTAGCAGAAATAAAACAACCTGACTAACAGGGTTGCAAACTCCCAGCAAAAATAAATAAGAAAATGGGGAACCACCCCCCAACCTCTGCCTCATGTTGCTTAATCAACATAATCAACTTTAATTCAACAGAATTGCAGACTGCACAGATTCGATCTTCCCAAAAGTACTATAGCTTACTAGGGTATATTAGACTTAATAGTTACTATATACAGTAATGGACTTCTATACATTTTACATCAGATTAAAACTTTGGTTGTAAGATTCAGATAATTATTTATTACAAGCTAGACATTTTAAATGAGAATAAGAAAGAAAAGTATGTCTTTGTGCCCCCTTTTCCCTGTTAATGCCCTATCGGCCCCCCTGGCTAAACTTTGCTAGATCCGCCCCTGCACAGTTACCAGCCGTCAGCTACGTAGAAAAGGATCCTGGTGTAGAAAGTAATATTAAATAAATTCTAACGACAGCTTATCAAGCTTAAACGTCCTGCTGTTCAGCCGCTGGTTTCCTCTTTCGGGTGCAAAGTGGGCGATAAACAAACGAGAGACGGACTCGCGACAGAAAAGCCGATCAGCTGATCATTGATCAGTTTCATGATTGAAGCCGGAGAGAGAGGGAGAGAGGCAGTCGCTCCATATATCGGTTGTTAAGCTTAAGGTGGGAATGCTTTACAAACATTTAGAGATGAACTTACACACTTGCTTTACTTCTCTCTGGGATAACTTCCTCAGATATGAAATGCCAGGTTTGTAGCGAGGCTCCAAATACTCAACCAGACCGCCGACAGGTCTGGCACGCCGCAGCCGCTCTATCACGTGATTCATACTGCTCCGACGTGCTAAGGTTATGATCTGAGTTACGCCGTGTCACGAGTTTTCTGAGGTGCTTTTGTGATATTTCATGGATCGGATCACATTTTTTATTTCTCTCCGATATCCGATCCAGTAATTTAGGTCAGTATCAGACCAACACTGATACGTAATATCGGATCGGTCCATCTCTAGAACATACCGGACAGAAATCACCCAGCTGGGGCTAAAATCAACCTCCTTGCTGTGAGGGGACAGTGCTGACCACTGCACCACTGTGCTCTCTTCAGCTGATCAATACACACTGATATCTGCAGCAGTCACAGTAGTATCTACTGCACTCAGGTTCCTCTCCTGCTGAGACCTGATCCATGATGGGAGTTTCTTTTTTCTCTGATCTAAAACTCTGATGGTCCACAGTAACAGTGGAACCCCCACATCCACAAGTTTGGATCATCTGACTTGGAAACTTAGGGTCAAAGGTCAGAGCTGCACATAGATAACAGGTTATTACTGTGTAAGCATGAAATAAATCATGTGTGATTACAGTGTCTGTTAAACACAAACTTCTCTGCAGCAACAATGACGTACAATTCAAAGTGTGTGACAAATTGTGTCCAGCTGTGTGTGCACTGAAACAAAAGCAATGTTTAGAAGCAGAAGATTTTATACTCCTGACTCCTCCTCTCTGCTTCCTCGTCCTTCAGCTCCTCCTCCCTCTGAGCTCAGACTCTTCTGCCATCTAGTGGTCTTCTGTCCGTACTGCATCTCCACCGGTCTGCTGCTGTCCATCTGCTGCAGCAGGAAGACCAAACCAGCAGTCTCCATGGAGATGACCCAGCGTGATGGAGGAGGTCAGGGATTGGACAGAGAGTATGATGATGTCACCACTGAGCATGCCTTCTGAGCTGCGGAGCCTGTTAGTGTTTAAGCTGCAGATGATGATTTTTCACTGCTGGTAAAGACTTCACTGGTCTTTAACTTCTTCTTCAAACTCTTCCACTGGACTGCTCCACATCAGCTCACAGTTGTTCATATTTGTTGTAAACTGACTTCTCCTCCCACTGTCCCACAGCCAGGAGTGTATATGATGGAGCAGCTGCTGCAGCCACATTTATGGAGGGTCGGGAGTGCCAACATGAATTAAAGAAATACACCAATAATTTTTTTATTTAAATGTTTCATTAATTTCATTAAAATGTATCAATTATTTATTTCCAATTTTCATTAATTAATGACAAGTTTGAATAATTACAGATTTAATTATTTAACCTTCTGGGTTTGTTCAAAATCACGACCCTTTCAGCTTGTTCGTGGCCAACAGTGGCCTTACCTTACCCCCGATACCATGAACACCTCCATTCACCCATTTCACCTTTGCTGTGATATCAGGTTGCAGTTTAACACAGTGAAAGGATGAAACTTGACATTTTCTGACACAGTATCTTGTTTCTTTCTAGATTACACGTCACAATTCAACACTTAGATACTTCAAAATAAAATAAATAAAATAAAAAGTAAAAATAAAGTCAGAATTTTCTATCACAACATCCTGTTTCTTTATAGATTATACACTACAATAAGGACTTTGCTATTTAAGAAATAAATAAATACATACAATTACTGATTGCAACATGATTACGTTACATTCACATTACAGTTCACATAACACTGATATAGATAAAAAGTACATGCATGATCATAATATTCTTCTCTGCTGTTTGTTGAAAAGCAAAAGCAGGGTCTGCTCTTCATCCATCAGCTGGTTCAACAACAGAGGCATCTGTGTTTTTACTCTGTGCTCCAGTCGGACTCTTTGTACCTCCTGGAGGAGCAGACAGAGGAGAGTCAGAGAGAGCATCAGATGGATCCAGGCTGGTCTCATAATGACAAACATGTAACATCACATGTTCCAGTTTCACACAGAGAAGTGGGCAAAGCTTTGATCCACGTCATGTGATCCCACTCAGCCCTCAGGTGGTCTACACCTGATCATCGTGCAGAGACTGCAGCATCCCTGGACATGAGGACAATATTCCAGAGAAAAGCAGAGACTGCAGGGACAAAGCAGCTGTCTGTCACTGTGTTTGTACATGAATCAAACAGGAAGTGCTGCTGTGGTTATCACTGCAGGTTTAATGTCATATTAAACAATAACTGCTCCATACAGTTCATGCATAGATTATTAGTGCTGTGTTAATTACATGTTGATGCATTTTAAGAGCAGCATTAGTGACATGATTGGAGTGAACATCCTGCTGTGTGTGTTGTTGTTGGCTGTGTGCAGTCACAGAGCTCTGGTGGACATGTGGAGTTTGGCTTCAGTGAAACAGTTTTTATATTTCTGTTTGTTTGGAAACCTTTGAAACTGGCTCATCACAAACTTTCAGGGTCAGGAAAAAACAATATTTATTTTATTTAGAATTTCACAGAAACAAAGAAGATTTTTTAAATAAGGAACGTAACATAAAACAACCTATAAGAACAAAAAACAAACAAGTAATCAAAAATAAACAAGCGTGTGTACCATCTAGTTAATATATATGTATACACACATATACATCACATACACACACACACACATACACATATATACACATAGCAGTTCAAAAATATGGCGTACAGAATTACAAAGATTCAAAATGTAATGTTTCCATTTATCCCAAATCTCAATAAATGTATCATATTGAAATCTGTTAGAGAAAGTAATTCTTTCCATTTTAAACAACATAAACAGTCTCGTTTCAGTCATTTAGTGATGGGATTTTCACACTTAGCCATTTCTTAGTAAAAGTCTTTGGGGCAGCCAGACTCAGAATACCATATAACAGCTTGGACTTTTTATCTACATTTACCGAGTATAAATATCCAAACAAAAGTTCATCCCAATTAAAGGGGAGTTGCAGACTAAAAATGGTCTGTAACTCAGAGTGAATCGATACCCAAAAAGTGTTGATCAATGGACAAGACCAAAACAAGTGGAAGTGTTTTATTCCTGCTCAGTTTCTCCAGCAGCTGGAGTGATTAGAATAATGTTTACTTTGTGCAGGTGTAATAAAAAACCTACAGAGACTCTTCCAACCAAAACATCTCCGTCTATTAGAACTAGAAATTCTCCACTGCAAGGCACACTGCTGATACCAGGTGTCATTTGAAATTAACATATTTGTTTCCCTTTCCCATCTTTGTTTAATGTAGATAGTATTCAACTTCTTAACCTCCTGTAAACCCTTGTACAGTCTAGAAATCACCTTGAGGCCAGGATCTGCACTGGGTCTAATGTTTGGCGTGAATTTTGCTGGAAAAGCATTATGAGATTTTTCATTACCCCTGCTCAACAAAGATATCGAGGAATTGGTGATAAATGTTGGAGATGTGGTGGAGACGGAGCCAACCATTTCCACATCTTTTGGGACTTTAAAGTTATCCGCCAGTATTGGTCTCTAATCCATGATCATTTACAAAATGTTTTTTCTTTTCTTTTTCCTGCAACTTTTGAGACCATTTTTTTGTGCAGTGTACCAGTGGATAAACTGAATTCCAACGACAGAAGACTCCTGTATATCCTACTGGCCGCAAGTAAAAAGCCTCTTACGAGAAGATGGCTAAAGCCTGAACCACCAAAGATGGAAGACTGGATACATTCTGTAAAACAGATCTATACGATGGAAAGAGTGTCATTTTCTCTTAAACTTCAGAGGGATACCTTCTACAGAATATGGTCTAAATGGACAGACTATGTTAAGCATATGAGGTGTGATTTTGTATAAGATGTTACAACCCTGAGTATTATGTAAACCTACCTGCCCTGCTGCCCTCCAACCCTAGTCCCCTTTTTTTTTTGTTTTTTTTGTTTTTGTTTTTGTTTTTTCCTCTCTCTTTTTTCTTTTTTTCCTTCTTCTTTATTTTTTAATTATAACTTAAAAATGTAACAGCAAAGAAAGTGTAAAAAGGCATACAATTGTTTTGTTCAACTGCTGTCCCAGTAAAACAGATAATAGTAAAAAAAAAAATACTCTGAGAAACTTCTTCATTATCATTTTCAGCTACATAATGTATTATATCTTGGCTAATTTGCTCTTTCAACGGACGTAGAATACTTGTATTTAATCTCCAAGATGTCTCTTCTTTCGTTTCCTTGCACTACTTCCAGATACAGTGGGGCATGATCTGATAAATCCATCACTCCTATCCTGCAGTTGACCTGTTAAAGTCTTTTTGAAACATAAAGAAATAGTCCAATCTAGCATAAAATGAATGTGGGTGAGAGAGAAAGGTATAGTTCTTTTTTATGGGGTTTAACTCTCTCCAGACATCTATAAGCCCTAAATCCTTTAAAATTAATTTAATATTTTTGGTTATTTTATTTAATCCCGGGCCGTGTGGGTTTGATGAGTCTAAAGATGGATTGAGACGAGCATTTCAATCTCCTCCCAAAATTAGAAGACCTTATGCCTCTACAGCAATCATTTCAAAGACTTCTATTCCTTCTCTTTTTAATTTTGACATTATTTTGCTTCTTTTAATATGATTCCCCGAGCCATTTACATTAAATGACACTACTTTAGTTACCTTACAAAGCATTATTGTACGACCTTATATGATTTTAATCTCTGAACATAACCAGAAATCGAAAAGTACACCCCTATGGGAAAAAAGAAAACAAAAAACAAAGAAAAAAACCAACATTATAGAAAAAAAAAACATTGTACAACAAAAACATACAATCGTGTTGACTTCCAGAAACATAAATGCTATATTAGCTGTAATTGGTGAGGGAAAAGCTCTTCTATCGACTTGTGGAAGAGTGCCCTCTTCGGCATGCAGGCTGAAAGCCCAGTGGTCTGTAGGGTCCAGCTTACTATGCATGTAAATGGCCCGACTTTAATGTACTTTTATATGCCCTCTTTATGGAATTACCAAAATATAAAACTAAAACATCTTTATCAAAATAAAGTTCGTAGTCTCAGTTCCTCTTAAGTCTCTATACTCTTGAGTTTACCTCTAATATGATGCTCCGTCACAAGCAGCCTGGTTATCCACAGTCATCTTGGTGCCTAAATACCTGGAGACGCTCCTTGAAACCCTGCTTTTGGATCGTGTTTCCACGTTTCTTCTTCGTACTTGTTTGCCAAGTCTGCTGTTTTATTTGATCCAAGAGTGTATCCCTGTCTTTCACAACGTCTACTGATAATCCTCTCTTCACCATGTCCATAGTCGCTTCATGCGCCGTGTTGTACGTCGCGGTTCATTCCCTGTAGTAAAGGAGTCTGGAAGCGAATGTTATTCTCCTTAAGCACCTTCTTCGCTGCCGCGTATTCTTTTCTTCTTCGTTGTATCTCCGGGGCATAATCATTGTCCACATATATCCTAGTGTCCTGAAAGTCAAACCCCCTAGCCTGCCAGGGCTTCTTGATAATGTCTTCTTTGATACAATAACTTGCGAGTTTGACAACAATGGAGTGTGGAGGGGCTCCATCAGGGGGTTTCTCAGCACCGGCCCGGTGTGCTCTTTCGATTCCCAACGCGGTGGGAGAAGAGAGACGCATTGTCTTTTCAAATCAAACCTCTACAAAGTTTACAGATGGGAATTTGTCCTCTTCCCCTTCCTTTACGCCATATATTCTGAGATTCTCGCGACGTGACCTTCCCTCTAAATCCAGTAGCTTAGTTTCGCATCGCATCTGAAGATTTGCTAATTCCATTAGCAGCTCCTCCAAAACCTGAATTCGAGTCTCCACAACATCTATGTGTCCCTGTGCTGTATCGAGTCTTTTACCAATGCCGTTCACATTCTCCCTTATGGCATTAAACTGCTCGTTTGTGTCTTTTCTGAAAGCACGGAATTCTTTTAATATCATGTCCATCGTAGCTGGGTAGTCTTTCGCACTAGCATTAGCATCAGGTTGCTGGTCTTCTTCCACATTACTACTAGCTTGCGACGAAGCATCTTCTTCCACTTCACTACGTTCTCTTACGTCCTTTTTCTTAAATTTTCTGGGCATTTTTATTCCAAAAACAAATACCCCACACTATCAATCCGAGCTTTTTCAGTTTCGAGTTAGATAAATTGGGGAAAAAAAGTAATAAGGTCATGAGCGATTACCCTACACAGCGATCACACGACCCGCCAGACTGGAAGTCCAAGGTTATCAGGTTTGAGTTCCAAAAAAACAATATTTCTTATCTGATTTAAATGATACAGATTATCTCTTCATGGACTTCTTGGACCTTTTTTTTTTTATCACTGCTGCTGATTTTATTTCTTTTCCTCACAGTCCTTTTCTCATCACTTACATGAGTAGTGACTTCCATGACAGAGCTCACAAGGTCAGAAAAGGAGTCCAGGAATGGATCTAAAGAAAGCAGCAGTACTGGAGGAGGTCCAGAGGTGCACAAGGAGGCCACCTTAAAGATCTGACACATTTAAATCAGGTCTGGTTTTATTTCCATCATACTTTTAGGAAGGATTGGATTTGTTATGTCACTGTAACATTCACATCATGTCAGTCACCTCCACACTAAACATTTCACACCAACTTTAACAACACATGAAGAACAAGAGGAACAGAGAGGAGGAGGGAGGAAGAAGAAGGAGTTCCATCACTGACCGGTGGATTTCTCTGTGTGTTGAGTTTTGGCATTTTCACCTGTGGATCAGACAAACAGAGTGAGTCTCAGCTCAGAGTCCCGATGAACTTTCTATATCAGACACTTGAACACATCATGTGACTCTGAACATGTTTTTCTAAAATACTGTAAATATTGATCATCATGACTGTAAGAACCAATCAGTGACAGAGATCAGAGCTGCCAGGCTTCATGAACATGGCAGAGCTGTGCAGTGATTCTGTCCTAGTGGTAAAAGTGTGTTACTGCGACTCGGAGCTCATCACATGACATCACTGAGACAAACTACATTTTCCCCAAACAAACAACAGGAAACAGTTTTTAGAGAAAGCTGTGGAAACTTTAGGAAACAGGATTTGATCCAGTCGTAAAGCTGTGAACATCAGACAGACAGATGTCAGTGAGTGTGATCCTCCATGATCTCCTCTCTTGTGTAACCAGCAGATCTTCACTCTTAGCTTCAGTAAATTATTATGCAAGAAAGTTCAGACTCACCTTTGACTTTGAGTGTCACTACTTTCTGTAACAGGATGTTTCCATACTTCTTGTAGACGGTGCAGGTGTAGACTCCACTGTCAGTGAGGTGGAGGTCTTTCAGTTTCAGACTGAGGTCTTTAGTGTTCAGTGGGTCTTCATTCATCTCCGTGTGGCCTCTATAAACTGGATCTTGTGACAGATGCTGTTTTTTGCTACTATCATACAAGTGGATCATCCTTTCTTCAGGACAAGTGAGTTTCCACTCCACTTTGACGTCCTGAGAAAGGTCATCGGTGACTATAAATGGTATCAGGACAGTCGTCTGCCCCTGGCTCACCTCCACCATCTCCACCTGGAGAACTGACAGCAGAATATAAATGAAATGAAACCTTTATTTGTGTCTACAGACAAACAGACATCTGTGAGTGTGATCCTCCATCATAGCCTCTGCTGAGTAACCAGCAGCTCTACACTCACATTTTCAGTGACTGTGGACAAACAGGTGTAACACTCACCTCTGACACTAAGAGTCACTGATTTCTGTAGCAGCACGTGTCCATCTTTGTTGTAGACGGTGCAGGTGTAGACTCCACTGTCAGTGAGGTGGAGGTCTTTCAGGGTCAGACTGAGGTCTCCATTTTTTATTTGCTCGTTCTTCACTTCTGTGCGACTTTGTATGTAAGACTGGTTTTGGTCTCTCTGATAAACGTGGACTTCTTGTCTTCATGTTTCCACTCCGCTGTGACGTCCTGAAGGCTTGATATCAGTTGTAAATGGCAGCAGGACAGACTGAACCCCTTTAACTGTTTCCACCATCTGAACCTCAGGAACTGAGAGGAGAATGTGAGACAGACAGACAGATGTCAGTGAAGGTGATCCTCCATCATCTACAGTTGTTATAGTTTGATACTTTCAGAGTTTTTATTTAGTGTTGGCCTTTTTATTTAAGTTTAATTTCAGTGATTGAGTTTACTTACCTAAATTGTAAACTTTACATGTATTTTTAGATTTAGGTTTAGCTCATCTATCGTCCACCTGGGCCTTACACAGAGTTTCTGTCTGATTTCTCAGACTTTTTATCTGGTTTAGTGCTCAGCTCAGATAAAATAATTATTGTGGGTGATTTTAACATCCATGTAGATGCTAAAAATGACAGCCTCAACATTGCATTTAATCTGTTATTAGACTCAATTGGTTTCTCTCAAAATGGTAAAAGAACCCACCCACCACTTTAGTCACACTCTAGATCTTGTTTTAACATATGGCATAGAAACTGAACATTTAACAGTGTTTCCTGAAAACCCTCTGCTGTCTGATCATTTCCTGATAACATTTACATTTACAATAATTGATTACACAGCAGTGGAGAGTAGACTTTATCAAAGTAGATGTCTTTCTGAAAGTGCTGTAACTAAGTTTAAGAATATAATCCACCCACTGTTATCATCTTCAATGCCCTGTACCAACATAGAGCAGAGCAGCTACCTGAACGCTACTCCAACAGACGTCGATTATCTTGTTAATAATTTTACCTCCTCACTACGTACGACTCTGGATACTGTAGCTCCTGTGAAAACTAAGGCCTCAAATCAGAAGTACCTGACTCCGTGGTATAATTCTCAAACACGTAGCCTAAAGCAGATAACACGTAAGCTGGAGAGGAAATGGCGTGTCACAAATTTAGAAGTTCATCATTTAGCCTGGAGAAATAGTTTGCTGCTTTATAAGAAAGCCCTCCGCAAAGCCAGAACATCTTACTATTCGTCACTGATTGAAGAAAATAAGAACAACCCCAGGTTTCTCTTCAGCACTGTAGCCAGGCTGACAAAAAGTCAGAGCTCTGTTGAGCCAACCATCCCTTTAACGTTAACTAGTAATGACTTCACGAACTTCTTCACAAATAAAATTTTTATCATTAGAGAAAAAATTACCAATAATCATCCCACAGATGTAATATTATCTACAGCTACTTTTAGCACCATTGATATTCATTTAGACTCTTTTTCTTCAATTGATCTTCCTGAGTTAACTTCAATAATTACTTCCTCCAAACCATCAACGTGTCTTTTAGACCCCATTCCTACAAAACTGCTCAAAGAAGTCCTGCCATTAATTAATTCTTCAATCTTAAATATGATCAACCTATCTCTAATAATCAGTTATGTACCACAGGCCTTCAAGCTGGCTGTAGTTAAACCTTTACTTAAAAAGCCATCTCTAGACCCAGCTGTCTTAGCTAATTATAGGCCAATCTCCAACCTTCCTTCATACCAAAAATCCTTGAAAGAGTAGTTGTCAAACAGTTAACAGATCATCTGCAGAGGAATGGCTTGTTTAAAGAGGTTGAGGCAGGTTTCAGAGTTCATCACAGCACAGAAACAGCTTTAGTGAAGGTTACAAATGATCTTCTTATGGCCTCTGACAGTGGACTCATCTCTGTGCTTGTCCTGCTAGACCTCAGTGCTGCGTTTGATACTGTTGACCATAATATCCTATTAGAGCGATTAGAACATGCTGTAGGTATTACAGGTACTGTGCTGCAGTGGTTTGTATCATATCTATTGTTGTGGAGGTTTTCTATTAAATAAAGCCTGCAGACGAGCGGTGAGCGGTAGCTAACATTCTTTAATCAAAGCACAGAGAACAGAAAACCAAGCTTGGTGGAGAGCCTGCATGACCGCGGGGCAGGTCAGCAGAGTCTCACTGAGCCTAGCATGGCTCTCAGTTAAATACCTTCTCCAGGGACAAAAGGTAGTATACAGCTGTTTCACACCTTAAGGTTCACACTCCCTTGCTACCTCCCAGAGTCCTCAAAGAGACCAAAGACTGGTCCTCTGGAGTTCCTGTTTCCCCCAACATCCTTACTACACCCCCTACCATTTGTCTTAAGTATGAGTGTCAGACATGTTAAAATCCAGTGGCACCAAGGCATTACAATAACGTGATTAATACATAAGTGAAAGAAATTCCTATACACTATCTAATAGACTCCAATTTGTACATGTAAATGGAGAGTCCTCTTCACACACTAAGGTCAATTATGGTGTTCCACAGGGTTCAGTGCTAGGACCAATTCTGTTTACATTATACATGCTTCCCCTAGGCAGCATCATTAGAAGACATTGCATAAATTTTCACTGCTATGCAGATGACACGCAGCTCTATCTATCCATAAAGCCAGGTAACACACACCAATTAGTTAAACTGCAGGAATGTCTTAAAGACAAAAAGACCTGGATGGCCGCTAACTTTCTGCTTCTGAAATAGGTAAAAGGATTAATGATGGACTTTCCGTATACACTGGGGAAATGCTCGCAATATTATTAGCTGTTCAGTGGGTAGAAGACATGAGGCCATTACATGCAGTCATTTGTTCAGATTCAAGTTCATCATTGGTCAGTCTACAGCATAGTCATTCAGAAGGTAGAGCAGATGTTTTAGCAGAAATTCAGCAGACACTTTTCCGAATACAAATGATGGCACTTGAGATTGACAGACCACGTGACTTTTGCGCATTGCTTTGTGGGTACCCGTGACAACAAAATCAAAACACTACATCAAGCACTAGTATTTCCAGCACCGGTAATCATTAATTCTGCGGTTTTAATCCCTACTTGCATTTTATTTGCTCCAAATACGGCGGTGAACATGGCAGGTCCGTACAAAGACAGACTTGACGAAAAGGCAAAAAAAAAAAAAAAAAGTATGAGGAAAAAATCAAAGGAGTGAAAGGGTCAGACCCATACGAGGATACAGAGTGGAGTAAGGATGTTAGCGTGCTGCCCAACTTTCATCACACACATATTTATTATTATATGGTCCTAAGTGTGAGTGCATACACTCAAAAAATGTTTAGTAACTTTAGATCCCTGCAACAAGCCCCGGTCCAGTTTACTTTGGTGATTTGGACTATTCCATTTCACAGCTGATGTTACATTTTTTTCTTCTATCTCCTGTACAGGCCAATACAATCTATTTGTTGTTTCAGGTTGTAGTATTGTAGTATTACACAACATTTTCAGATCTAATAGAAACGAAATGAGTGTTTCATAATTCATTCAATTTATTGTCTTTATTTATAACTGGCATTATTGTTTCATTCTATTATAGAATCTGACAAGAAAGAAACAAAACTGTAAAAATCCATCAGCTTTATTAGCTGCGTCGGTGAAAAGCAAATCAACAATACAAGAACAAAAAAAAACATTGCAAAACAACATAGTGGAAAACAGTTATTCATCACTTGCTTGCTTCAATACAACACTTGGGCACATACATGCGGGACGTTTCGTGGCTGTTTTGATATCGATCTCTCTTAACCGATCAAATCTGGCTGTGGTAGCAGCTTTAAACTCGGTATGACCCAGGTTGATAGAGGGTGCCCAGTCTGGATCGCATTCCAGCATTTTGTTGGCTGGTTTTCCTACAAAACATAACAAATATTAGCCCGCAAAGCCACAGTGAACAAAGCAGCATAGCGCAACGAATTCAATTCAAATCAATATAAGACATACTTGTAACCTACATCAACAATTATGTTATGATAAATTTCGTAATAACTACAACATGACTGTAACGGCGGATATGTAAAGCTAGCTCATATTCAGGTAATATAACGTTTGTGCTTTTATTTTGGTAGCTTCCTGTGTAACCCGAAGTGATTGCTGTAATGGTAACTAGCTTGATGTACAAAAAAGGCGGAAGAAAACGGTAAACTAATGCTAACGGAGAAAAGGGAGAGAAAAACATGGGTCGTGTCCAAATTCATGGGCTGCATCCTCGTGAGGACCCGGCCTTCCGTGGTCTACGTGGGCCGGGTCCTCAGAAGGTCGGGTAGACCGGAAGTAAACGGCTGTGAAATTGGACGGTCTAGCCTTCTGATTAACGTCACCGCTGTCTCGGTGGAGTTTAATAAACTCAGCCGTCTGCTCCTTGCTATGTAAAATATAACAGGACACTGACGTAAATTCTCAACCATCTCACACTTCTGTTTAATCAGTTTTCTGTTTGACGTTTATTCAGCTGTGTGAAAACCACCCGGGGGATTAATAAAGTTTTATTTTATCTAATCTAATCTAATCTCAGCCAAACCGATTTACTCACGAACAAATAAAACACTGAAAAAAGCCAAACAATATCCTTTTTAGGTTGTCTAAGTGACTTATATATTACGTTTAACCTGAGTAGCGAAAGTCCACAGTGAACTGAAAATGATGTGCCGGGAGTTGTGCCGTTCTCGGCGGCTTCAGTGACCCTCGAGCTCTCGGTTAGCTATCAAGCTGGTGGGTAACAGACGTCTCCGAAAACGTCGAAGCACTTTTGCAAATATGCAATACCTTGATAAACCGAGCAGATATTTGAAGTTTACACAGCTACATTCTCGCCTGAAAATATGTTAAAAGTGTCAAGGGTCTGTGTGCAGGCGGATGGAGGGGAGGATCCAAATGCGAGACTCGGAGGCAGACGTGAACTCAGAATACACAGCTGTATTGCTGGAGAAGCCGAAACTAAACTAAACTGAGGATACAGAAATAAACTAAGCAAGCAGACAGAACACACAGATAACGTGAGGGTGAACAGACATTAACGACACGACAGTGAGCACAGGAAAACACAGGGCTTAAATACACAGAGGGAGTCATTAAGGAATTAGAGACAGAAGGGGAACACAGCTGGGAGGAATAAGACCTAACGAGACAGGGAGAGCAAAGCTGGAACACTGACATCAGACAGGAACATGAACCTTCAAAATAAAACAGGAAACAGAACACACTTAACTAAGACACAGACTAGACAGAGAGCAGCAGACTTGACGCTGAACTACACCGGCAATAATAACAAAATACAACCCGAACCTTAGTCATAATGCAGAAACATACCAGAATAACTGAAACACAGATCCATAATAAAAATCAACAATGCACCAGAGATACATAAAGAACAATCATTCAAAACCAAAACATAAGGAACTCAAATGCTGGGTCAATCCGACCCAGGACCGTGACAAAAAGTTTATTTTGTGACCCAGAAAGATTAATAAAAGTAATTTTAAAACTTAGTAGCGGCCGCCATTGCCGGAAACTGGAGTTTGGCTGGGCCGTGCTATGAATTCTGGGATATGGTGGGCCACGAAGGACACACCCGACCCATCCTTCAAATTCGGGGAAAAGGAGGACGCATTTGTCGGCTGCATTCGGAGGAGTCTACGAATTTGGACAGCCTTCGGCGCGTCGCTGTGACGTAATCGGTCTACAAATGCAGCCTCAGGAGGATGCAGCCCATGAATTTGGACACGACCATGGTTTAATTGTATAAAAACGAATGGTTTTAGCTACAGTCGACAGGGGAACAAGGTTTGTAATGTACATGATTTAATTTGAGCAATCGGAAATGCATAATATGTATTGTATAGTTTAATAGAAAACGGTTAGACCAGCATAATGAGCGGTTAAAATGGTGTTACATGAATAACATGGTAATTGTTTTATTTGTTTGTCTTGCTCTTACATTGGTTTGTTGTCTGATACATGGCAAGGAATAATAAAGGTCATTCAACAACCATCAGTTCTGGCCTTCTCAGTTCGACTTTGGTTCTATCTGTAAAACAATCGGGGCGTCATGGATGTCGGGCAGGGGGAGTTCTTAACAGCAGCTCATTGTTCATTCTGATGTTTGTTTTAAATTTTATATTTAAAATATAATAATATAATATATTGGCCTTTTTCAGCTTTGTCTGAAGGGCCGCGCGTCAGACTTGAACCTGAGCCTGCTGCTCTCAGCCTCAAGTTGTGTGTGTGTTGAACATGCAGACTAACAGAGACTGCAGCTGTCAGCAGCCACACACACTTTATATTCTTCAAATCAAATCACAGTGAAACATGTTCACTGACAGCTCAGCTTCAGCATCTTATTCATGCTGTGACTGCAGCCGTTCAACTCTGTTTCTCTTTAACCCAAATCATCACAACATGGAAATACAATCATCAAAATGATGTGACTGGAAGGATGCAGCAGTCTGTGCTCCACCTTTCTCCTCCACACCTGCAGGTGGAGAACATGGATGCATGAATCTCTACAGAGTTCTTTGAATATTATCCGTCTTATCAGTTTTCAGTCAACAAAAATCCTCACAGAGCCAAAATAAGCAGTTTGTATCCAACATAACTCAGCTGGACTCTGATGCTCCGTATAACAGCCACACATGAGTCTGGATTCACTCAAAGCATTGAACAAACTTTATTGTAAATGAAGCTTTTGGACATTTATTCTCTGATATTTGCTCTTCAGCTCGAGTCTCCATCAGTGGGAACATTTCCTGATTCAACTTTTCTTCTGTTCAAATCAAACTCCATGAGAATCAAAGTGTGAATCAGAGTCCTGATGATCAGATTCTATAGAAACATGGAGACTGTAGAGGATTTACACTCAATATGTTCATTTGTTCTCTTCAAGAAAAATCAATCATTCATCCAATAAAATCAGTCGTTGATCGACTTAGTTTGATTGACAGGACAGATGATCAGAGGTGCAGAGTTTTTACCTCCATAATTAGGACATGGACCGAACAATGGGTGGAGTTTGTGAGTGAAGGAGCAGCCAGTAAAGGAGTAGATCAGAGCTGCAGCACCTACATCATAAAAGGAGACCAGACCCTCCTCATAATCCACAAACACCCCCACCTTCTCAGGACCAGGATGAAGACGGAGACGGACTGAAGGGGAAGCAGCAGCTTTGTACTTATTTCCATTTCTCAGCACTACAGTCCAGAAACCATCCTGAGGACTCACTGCGATTTTTCCCCTTCCTGTTGATCGACTCTGTGGCCACTCCTAAATCCCACTCAGTCTTTCCTTTAACCTGAACCTCAAAGTAAAATCTGCCTGAAGAGAAACTCTGCTCTCCTAAAACACAAGGACACAGAGAAAATCTCTCTGGGTTGTCTGGAAGTTTCTTCTCCGCATCACCACAGTAAACTTGTTTTCCATCATCAGACAGGATGAGATTAGGATGAGCTGTATCAGGATTAAGAGTCACATCCACCTCATACTGCTGCACCCTCTGCAGCTCAGCCTCAAGCAGCTTCTTCTTCATGAGTTTCCTGATTGTCTCCTCCAGCTGAGCCACAGCTCTCCCCACAGTCCCCTCATATGATGGTGGATGAACTCTGACCTCTGTCCAGTCCTTGGTGGGTGGAGCAGCTTTCAGGGAGGAGAAGCTTTGGAGGAGGTGGAGGTGGTCTTCAGAGCGTGAGAGCTGCTCCACCTCAGAGCTTCTCTCCATCAGCTCAGAGATTTCCTGTTCCAGATCTTTGATGAGACTTTCAGCCTGTTTCTCTGTAGTTTCCTGTTTGTCTTCAATCTCCTTCATGAGCTCCTTCAGGCATCTCTCAACAGACTCCATCAGAGCAGTGAAGACCTGAACACCTTCTGCTTTCTGTCTGTCTGCAGCATCTTTACTCATTTTCACCGACTCTGTGATCTCCTGAATCTTCAGTCGTCTCTTCTGGATCATCTGCTGAATCTCAGCCTCTGTCTTCTCCAGCTCTGCCTTCTTTCCTTCATATTCTTCTCTCAGAGGAACAAACTCGTGGTTCTTGTGGTCTAAAACAGAGCAGAGCACACAGACACATGTCTGGTCGGTCTTACAGAACAGCTCTAGAGGTTTATCGTGCTTCGTGCACATCCTGCCTTCCAGGTTCTCCACAGCATCAATCAGCTGATGTCTTTTCAGACGTATCACTGTCAGATGAGGCTCCAGGTGAGTCTGACAGTAGGAGGTCTGACACACCAGGCAGGACTTCAGGGCCTTCAGTCTGGTTCCAGTGCAGATGTCACAGGGAACTTCTCCTGGTTTGGCAGCTTGTTGCTCTGAGCTGCTGCTGCTGGCTTTCTGCTGAGCTTCACGTCTGAACTGAGCAACCATCTCAGAGAACAAAGTGTTGATGTCTAGTTCAGGTCGTCTCTTGAACACTCTGTTACACATAGGACACTTCTTTCTGCCATTAGTGTCCCAGTGCTGAGTGATGCAGGTTTTGCAGAAGTTGTGTCCACATGGTGTAGTGACTGGATCAGTGAACACATCCAGACAGATGGAGCACAGAAACTGATCTTCAGATCGCAGATTGCTGGCAGCAGACATGTCTGCACTCTGAGGGCGAAAGAAAAGAAACATTTGATTCAAAATTCACTTTAAATTTCATTTTTAAAAAGAGAGAAACAAGCGTCAGTAGTCTGAGGAGCTCGGAAAGAAAAGCGTCTGGACTTCTTTAAGTTTCTTGAAGACGTTTCATCCGAGAAGCTTCTTCAGTTCTCAGAGTAACTGGTGGAGACCCAGCAACACACGCAGACACAAACTGGTTCATCCCAAACACAAACTGAACATCGTAGTGTCTGCTGTACAGTGCAGCGTCCAGATGAACAGAATAACTTTGGGGATGAAGATAAATACAGTCGTTAAAAAGATGTGAAATTGTTTCTCTGACTGTTTTACAGAAGGTCCAAGATTCATCCAGATCATTTTATACTTGAATAAATCAGTTTGTTGGATATTTTCCATCAATTACTGTGAAGTAAACTTCGACCTTGTTGGTGACTAAATACTTCTTATTGTAAGTCCAGATCAACGAGCCATTAATATTAAACAGTGACTGTTCCAACAGAAGTGACAGTGAGGAGGACAATGAATCATAAACCTCAGAAATGTGTTATTAACTGTTGATCCAGTATATTAATGGCATTTATGAGAACATGTTTATTCAGTGGTGTCTGTATATTTGGTTCATTTGTGCGTCATTAAAAACTGTTTTCTCTCACAGATACTGGAACATCACAGCTCCTCACAAACTCAGGATATGGAAGAAGATGAACTTTTCCAGTCACTCGCTGGGATACATCATTCAATTATTCTGGATCCTCAGAAAACATTGATTTATTTTTATATTTCATATATTTGTTTGTCCAGATCAAAGATTTATGTTAGTAGAGAAGAAGCCACCATGATAAAGCCTGTGTGTGAAAATGAGATCAGTGAATTTTGTTGATCAAAATCACATTTAAGGAGGAATTCTGTCCTCCAGTTTGTTTAAATAAGCTTTGGGATTAAACACCATCATCTATGTTTGTGTCTGATGACATGTTTGATCCAGTTCAGCTTGAACATCACAGCTGATGTGTGAACTCTGACATATTTAAAGCCTCGATTATCAGGATGATTCAAACACATCTGTTTAAATAATGAGATTCATGTTTCCACACAAAGTTATAAAGTGCAGCATCGACTGTTTTCTGAATGATTCAGGAACATCTGTGACTCTTACAGGATACACTAAGTCAGATAATCTCTCTTTGTAAAATGTTTGAATGACTTTTTGAAGTACTGACCAAAATCTGCTGGTTTACAGTATCAAAGGCTTTATAGATATATATATATATATATATATATATATATATATATATATAGCCTGGCTCCAATTACATTTTTTCAACTTTATATTTTAAGATTGTAACAGACATTTATGCAACACAATGAATTAAATGCAGAATAAACACAAAGAATGTATGCTGAAATTCAAAGAGAATTTTAATAGTTTTCATCAATCTTTAACACAGTGAAAACTTACAAAACACCTTTAAGGCCATCAACAGTGACCGAACCCAGGCCTACAGGTTAAAGTGAATATCATAACAATAAAGGGTGCACAAAACTCAGTATTTAAAACACAAAAAGACACAGCTGAAAACCTGGAATGTTGAACATTTTTCACTTTAAAGGAGCAATCTGGCTCAGTCCTTCTTTGCACTCAGCCAGTTACTGAGGCAGACTATTCTGTTTACATTGTCTGATGACAAAGACGCACGCTTCTTTTGAATGATGTGACCTGAGAGTGAGAATAATCTCTCACAAGGCACTGTGGTTGCAGGGGTTGACAGGTACTTACGTGCAATAGGTGCCAGCCTGGCATGCGCTCCTTCTCTCTTTAACCACCACTGTAGTGGACACTCCCCTGCGCCCGCTTTGGGCTCTGCTTTGTACAGATTCAGACAGCAGTCTATAGCATCTTCCTCTTCCTCTGTATCTGAATCAGGAGAACCCAGCAAGGAGATGGACATCTTGCTCTTCTTTGGTGAGGGTTCCTCTGTTGTCTGAGCAGATGGTTGGTGTGCATCCATCTCTGCCATCAGAAGGTCATGTACTGATGCCCACACCTCTCTTCTTTCATCTTTGGAAAGGCATTTAAGGTCTTTAAACCTTGGATCAAGGGCAGTCGCGATCTTCAGCCATGTGAGATTGCTGCTGGCCCTCCGCTGAGCTAGGTCTGTGGTAAAAACCATCTTAAACTTCACAACGTAGACTGGGTCATCATCCAAGGGCTCCATGACCCAGAACAAATGACGCAAGGCTGGCAGCACCATGGAACAGGAGACATAGCGCTCTCCCCCCAGCAGTTCGGTAACATATCTGTAATAGAAAGATCAAGTCTGTATTTTTCTATTAATCACACAGAGACAAACATAAATACCACATATGAAAATACACAGAGAGGTGGAGGTGGAGAACATACTTGAAAACAAAGCTAGAACACAAAGATAGACACACAATCATGAGAAACAGAATGATTTACCTGCAAGGTTCAAGTAGTTCCTCCAGCTTCTGCAGTCTGTCAAGCTCCTGGTCAGTCAACATGGTCACCTTGCTGTTTTGTTGAGTCAGGATGGTGGTGAGCACAGATTTGTTTCTCTGGATCCGCTTGATCATCTCTAGGGTGGAGTTCCATCTTGTTGGAACGTCCTGATCAAGCGGTTCTGTTTGATGTCCATGTGCAGCTTGCTGTGCCTTTAATTCCTGAGCGTTTGCTGGACTATGCTTAAAATGTCCAACAATCTTGCGACATTTGGCCAGAGTACTTTCAAATGCGCTGTCATTAAGAGAAACTGTGATCGCACTCTGCAGAATGTGGGCCATGCAGGGCATGTGTTCAAATGGAAGTAGGCTGGCGGCTGCAACCATGTTACGAGCACTGTCGGTGCCAAGCGTGGTTACCTTGTCCTTGATTTCCCATTCATTTGCAACATTCAGAAAATGGTCAGCACACGCCTCAGCATAGTGTCTCTCTTCAGTTTTACTCACTGTTAGTGCAAACAATTGCATAGTCCAGTCGTTATCAATAAAATGCGCCATGACCCCCAAGTAATTATCGTTGTTCACCGAAGTCCAGTGGTCTCCGGTGAGAGCGACGTTCCTTACTTGCACAAGCTTGCTGCACTGCTGAGCCCTCTGGTCCCCAAATTGTGCAGTCTCGACACAATGGTTCCTCTCGAGGGCAGATTGTAACACTCATCTCCTGATGCAGTGCGAATGACTTCTCTCAGTCCATCATCTTCTACTATGCTAACTGGTCGGCAGTTTTTAGCTATCCAAACAACCAAAGAATTGGTTAATTTTTCTCTCACAGTTTTTTGTTATTCGTCCACGAGCACCATACTCCTGAAGCGTAGACTGGTCCCGTAGAGGTGGATTCAGTTGGGTGTTTTGCTCTCAGGTGATACGCCAGTGATGAACTGCTTCTGTGGTACTTGAATTCAGCTTTGCAAATTGTGCATCTTACTCTCGTTTTGTCCAACAAGCCATCAGGCAACTTCTTAAAGAGAAACTTTCCACCCAAAAGTCCACCCTCGTCCATGCTTGCGTGTGTTAGCTAGTGTTAGCTAGTGTTAGCTAGATAGTAGCATGGTGTCACTTCTTCTTCTTCTAATCATTTCTGTCAGGCCAAACACCAGCATAGCACACTGTTGCCCCCCCCCTCCAGAGGTGCTCATGCGTTTAAAGGTCTTAGATTACAGGAAATTGATAAAAAAAAAAAATCAGCATTACATTTTTTTAACGCGTTAAACATTTCGCATTGATCTTAACAATTAACACGATAATTTTGACAGCACTAATATACATATATATATATATGTAGGTGTTTTCACGTCTGTAATCCTTATGATCAATCAGATCCAGAATCAATCTAATAGGAACAGGAACTGATGAAAAAACAGTCATCAGAACAGGAAGTGATGAATAACCAGGAAGTGTGGAGTCAGTCTGAAGTCCAGAGCACAGACTGAGTCCACAGTCCTGAGCAGAGCCACAGTGAGACTGAAGCAGCAGCTCGATGTTCCTACAGTGGATCTGTGCTTACATGAGCAGATTTCTATGGATCCAGTGTGACTGTGATGAGTCAGCATGAAGTGAACAGAGTGAAGATTTATGTAGAAACAGGAAGTGTGATCAGCTGCACTCACCACTGTTGCTGAGAGAAACCTGATGGACTCCAGTGAATCTTCTTTTAGAGACAAACAGGACTCGACTGCAGCTCTGCTGCTGCTCTCTCACACTTTCACTTCTGCAAAATGACGCTGAACTTCTCGTCTCTGCTCCGCCTCTTCCTGCCTCTCCCTTTATCAGTCGGTCTGTACTCAGTGGCTGTGTCCCAATTCAGGGTCTGCACGCTTGAAGCACGCGCACTACGCATACCATGGACGGTGTGTACTATAGGTACGAGAAGTGCGGAAGTGAGAGGCTTGTGAAATGAGACAGTCTAGCCTTCATCGCGCTGTTCAGGTTGCCTAGCAACCATGATACTAACCGCGAGAAACATGTCATACAGCATTGTTTGACAGAAATGAAGGAGAAAAAATGTTTTGTTGGTCATTCATTTCTGTCATGACATCACTTTGATTAGTTGAGACCACAGGACTGTAAAACATGATAGTTGGGCTTCATTTCTGTACTGAACAGTCATTTAAGATTAGTTAGTAAATAACAGTTAGCTAACGTTGTTCATGAGGCTAAAATCATCTCACTGTGGTAATGTAAATATAATATGGCCAATATTATATGTATTGTCAGATTATTATGGTAATATATATATATATATATATGAACACCCAGCACGCCCCTACGGGCGGTTTATCCTTCAAGCTCGGGTCCTCTACCAGAGGCCTGGGAGCTTGAGGGTCCTGCGCAGTATCTTAGCTGTTCCCAGGACTGCGCTCTTCTGGACAGAGATGTCCGATGTTGTTCCCGGGATCTGCTGGAGCCACTCGCCTAGCTTGGGAGTTACCGCACCTAGTGCTCCGATTACCACGGGGACCACCATTACCTTCACCCTCCACATCCTCTCGAGCTCTTCTCTGAACCCTTGGTATTTCTCCAGCTTCTCGTGTTCCTTCTTCCTGATATTGCTGTCATTCGGAACCGCTACATCGATCAGTACGGCCGTCTTCTTCCGTCTGTCTGCCACCACTATGTCCGGTTGGTTAGCCACCACCATTTTGTCCGTCTCTATCTGGAAGTCCCACAGGATCTTAGCCCGCTCATTCTCCATCACTCTTGGGGGCATCTCCCATTTTGACCTCGGGACTTCCAGGTTATACTCGGCACAGATGTTCCTGTACACTATGCCGGCCACTTGGTTATGGCGTTCCATGTATGCCTTGCCTGCTAGCATCTTGCACCCTGCTGTTATGTGCTGGATTGTCTCTGGGGCATCTTTACACAGCCTGCACCTGGGGTCTTGCCTGGTGTGATAGACCCCAGCCTCTATGGATCTTGTACTCAGAGCTTGTTCTTGTGCTGCCATGATTAGTGCCTCTGTGCTGTCTTTCAGTCCAGCTTTGTCCAGCCACTGGTAGGATTTCTGGATATCAGCCACCTCCTCTATTTGCTGGTAGTACATACCGTGCAGGGGCCTGTCCTCCCATGATGGTTCCTCGTCTCCCTCCTGTTTCTTGGGTTTCTGCTGCCTGAGGTATTCACTGAGCACTCGGTCAGTTGGGGCCATCTTCCCAATGTATTCTTGGATGTTCGTTGTCTCATCCTGGACTGTGGTGCTGACACTCACCAGTCCCCGGCCCCCTTCATTCCGCTTAGCTGGACTTGGGGTGAAACCCTCCATGCATGGTAAGGAGCTTTCTTGTCTTTATGTCAGTGGCTTCTATCTCCTCCTTTGGCCAGCCTATTACCCCAGCAGGGTACCTGATCACGGGCAGGGCGTAGGTGTTGATGGCCCAGATCTTGTTCTTACCGTTCAGCTGACTCCTCAGGACTTGCCTGACCCTCTGCAGGTACTTGGTGGTTGCAGCTTTTCTAGCGGCCTCTTCATGGTTCCCATTCTCCTGCGGGATCCCCAGGTACTTGTAACTCTCCTCTATGTCTGCAATGTTCCCTTCTGGTAGTTCAATCCCCTCAGTTCTGACTACCTTCCCTCTCTTTGTTACCATCCGACTACACTTCTCCAGTCCGAACGACATTCCAATGTCATTGCTGTATAGCCTGGTAGTGTGGATCAGTGAATCGATGTCTCGTTCACTCTTGGCATACAGCTTGATGTCATCCATGTACAGGAGGTGGCTGACAACTGCTCCATTCCGTAGTTGGTATCCGTAGCCAGTATATATATATATATATATATGTATATATATATATATATATATATATATATATATATATATATATACATATATGTTACAGCAGTGAGCTTGAACTCTGGGTCAAAGATTAAAGTTGCAGTTATTTATATTTCCTATCACCTTAAATCTTCACTCAAAGACAAGTATCTCTGACAGTGTATATATAGATGTATTATACATAAGAGACAAATATTGTTCGTTTAATATGTTAGCATTATTACATTTGGCTCAATGCTTACATATATGTGTAACAAGGAAAATGTACGAGCTGTGAAAACTGTTTCTGATACAATGAAGAGTAGACTGATATATTAAATATTCCTTTATTGGGTGAGAAAATCAGAGCATGTCATAACTGCTTTAAGTCATACAGAATAGATATCAGAGCCTTAAACAGGCTGACTTCTACTAAATGGGTCAAACTGGGCAGAAAGTCTACAAACACATAACATCCTTATAGAATATGATGTAACACTATAGATCAACTTACCTCAGAATATATAAAGCATATAAACAATTACAGCAATATGAAGCAACAAACACAGCAGTGCTACTAATCCAAAATACTCAAAGCTTCATAGAACTGAAACAAACATTTATTTTTAGCTCCATTCTGCTGCTGATACATACTTTAGGTTTCTGAATATTAAACTTGTTGCTGCCTTTCATAGTGTTTAACTTGAAGGCCCTGAGTACTTTCTCCCACACTGAAAACACTGGGATGATAACATTATTTGAACATTACCTAATAAGACTGATTCAGGACAGACAATTAGTTATGTTAAACTTTCCTAGCAGTCCTTCACAAACAGGGAACAGTCTGTCCTCACTCTGGACACTTGCAGTTGTCACACATGGAAATCAAATGTGTGATAAGCTGCAGGATTCAAACACAAGTGTAACTTATAAATACATGTTCATACTTTTATTACACAATCAGAGAGAAAGAAACAGAGAGAGTGCAGGACAGACAGACAGGTGACAGTCTCAGGTGTATACACTGCTACAAAACAGCACAAGAGAAGGAGGATTTAGTGTTTGTGTTATTACGAGTGCTAAACAAGAAGAGTTCCAGATGGTCCAGTGGACACATGTGTGACTCCTGTGATTAAAGCATCTTTCTTTCAGCTTAACGAGTGAACCGTCAGCTCGTTCAAACACACGTTAAAGTCCGTTTGGCTCGACACCACCGAACAGAGGCAGCAGTATAACATAGCTAACATTAACAGTGCAGTGAATCCTGCTTGTGCCGTCATATTCAGGACTGCAAACCGAGCAGCATTCACTGACTTTCAGCTTGTTGTGTTTGTGGATATATGACTGACTTTAATTATCCATAAAATCATCACATTCTCTGTAAGATTAAGGTCGACTATATATATATTTAGAAGTAGAGGCTTTAAGACCAAGTTACCGCTGAAAGTACAAACATCACTAATGTCACATAACTTTGCCGACATGTGGCCAACAGTAATGTTTTAATGTTCTTCGTTATTAAACAATCGTACATAAATAAGTGACATAATATTCAGTACTTACTTTTGACAGTTCACTCTTCGGCCGCTCCCTTGTCAGCCAGGCATCTAACTATGAAAAAATTACACCCCAAAAGACCCCGGGCTTCTGAAAACACAACCCGGGCTTAAGGCCAGTAAGCCACCCCCTCGCTCCGCCACTGATCTGAAGGCTACCGGCCTCCTGAGGACCTGGTAGACCACAAAGGCTGGATCCTCAGCCTATGAATTTGGGACCCCCCAGAATTGGGACACAGTTTTTGAGTTTCTGGTAATGACACCCAATTTTAATGCACAACTTCTGGTGGTCCTTCAAAATAAAAGTTCCTTCTACTCAGAGCAGGAAGTGCGAAACTAAAACACATTGTTTCACATTCTCACTTCTTGTGACAACAATTTCTCCTTGTGGTACAATTAAAGGATCATTAAATTCTTCTATTCTATTCTAGTAAAATCAAATATATAAAGAATGATTCTGAAACAAAACAAATCACTTACAAAGCTTATTTTAACCCGTTTCTCCAGCTGGGTTATATTTGTTTGTTTTTTTCAGTTTTACTTCCCAGTCTTGTTATATCTGATTATGCTCAGCTGTGCTCTCCTGTTCATGTCTCATTCCCTGTTACTCCCTTGTGTATTTAAGCCCTCTGTTTTCCTCTGTCCATTGTTGGGCTGTACCTTGTGCTGTGAGTTTCTTTGTGGTTTTTTAATGTCACTGGTAATGTCTGACTCCTCTTTGTCTAGTTGATAGGTTTGTAGCTTGAACCTATTCGCTGGAACGTTGAAGGCAATGTAATTACACAGCAAGCAAGACACGAAGTAGGCAAAGTTCTTTGTGTTACTCATGCATGAGGGAGGCCTGTCTGGAGCCAAGTGTCGTTCCACCCACTTGACCTCCGTCAGACTCTCAGCCAGGTTCCCCATAGGGCTTTGGAGCGTGATGTCACAGGGGTGGGCGTGGAAAGGATTTTGGCCCGATCCGCCATTTTCGGGGTCTAGCAAGTGAAAAGGGAGCGAAGGCACACACAACAGCCATGGTTCGTATTTGCTGTGCGGTCGGCTGCAATGTTCGATCGCACGACCGGCAAGAGAATAAGCTTGAAAAGGGTTTATCTTTTCATTCTTTCCCAACCTGGAAGCAACATGAGGCAGCTCGTGTATCGATGTTACCAAACGAAGGCGTCTAGCCTGGATAGCAGCTGTGAGACGAGCTGATATCCAGTTCTCTTCCATCTCCAAATATCTGTTGGTGCTCCAGACATTTTCATTCCGGTAAGTTCTAAATATGTTCATATCACTCTTTATAGCCTATTAGTTTTATTTTCGATGCGCTTTGAGGTCATAGCAAATTAGTACAAACATCCTACTGAGTGATTTTGCAGAACTACCTTCTATTTATGGAGTTGCTAATTATTTGGCATTATTGCAGCAAACCAGCCTATGAAATGGATGAAACATCGTGACTGGGTTCCAGCGCTACATAACGGACCTGCTTCAAACATACCACCATGCCAATCAGATTACTTCTTCCATGTGAGGGTGAAGAGGTGACCCTTCAGGATAAGATGGTGAAGGTTTGCTGCGTTTGTTGAACAGTGTTGTAGTAAAACCAGGGAAAATGAAACTTGCTCCTGTTAAATATTCTTAAGTCTTTTGCTGTATAAATAGTGGGGTTTTTTTTTTTTTTTTCCAAAAGATACAGTAAATAATGTTAGTAGTGGGTGATATCATGTAAACACTGTCATGATTTTATGTAAACATTTTGTCTTTTATAAACTATAAATGACATGGATTCTACATTGTAACTGATGTGATGTTCTATAAAGTGGTTTTAATAATAAAAAAGAGGCAAAACTTAGTTTGTTTCTTTATTCAATTTTTGAACAGTGGTACTCAGTCAGTACATATTCAGTAAATGCAAATTATTTACATGGCAGTGCACTACAGGCATAAATCTAGACCCCTAGACAAAACATTATGGCATTATAGCAGTGACAACTCCTCCACAGTAGCAGGTGGGATTTTTCTTTTTTGAGGACGGCTCCTTTTACCTTTCACTACGGATGGTCTGTTTATGTTTTGATCAAGAGCCTTTTTTTTGGGCAGCTGAAGAGGAGAAGTCTATCTTATGGCCAACCTCTGGCTGTATGTTGGTCACATTACCCAGCAAAACCCAGTATGGAGGTTCATCTGTAACAGTCCTTGTGCCACGGATCAACACTGTTGCTTCTAGATTAAACAGAAGAGCAGCGACGTGGGTGCAGGTCTCCACGACTCCGGCCATACAGGTGCAGTGGGCGGCTTCAACCTTCCCTGTGATGCTCACAGTGACCCATGGCTGCAATGCTGTTCATTCAGTCTTTGAGAGTGCAGGACCTGAAACACACACAAAGTTCAATTAAAGACAAGAACTATGAGCCAAGGCCGACATAAATGTGTTTTATCTACTTTATCATAAATGTAACAAAGTGTTTAGAAAGTTAGCACATACATGTAATTTTTCATTTCTTTATGTGTCCATCTATAGAACGCTGCATGTTATATTCTAAATCTGCCTGTCCTCTGTCAGAAACCTGCCTGCAGAAAATGAACCTAAAGTATGTAATGCAAGGATGTAATCGCTTTAGAGATGGAGAAAGCATAAAGTGACAATTATGAATCACTTAATATGATAAGGAGATTCTGCAGGTCATCAATCAATGTATAAAATTAAAATAAAATGTATTTTTAGTGACACAAGATACAAATATTGAAGCAAGATCTATAATTAGAATTATTTATAATAAATATGAATAAATCAGTGCAATTTCTTTAACCATAAAGAATAACTAAGTCCTTCAGGACAATGTCACATCAGTGCACTGAACTCACTATGTTATCCCTCTAACAGCCTCCACATGTTCTCACTGTAATTTCCCCCTCGTGAATGAATTTATGCTGCACTAATCTGAATGTTTGCAGGGAAATCAAACGCATTTCACTCGCAGTACTTGAGCTGACTTACCTTTGTTTGAATGACAACTTGTACGCGCTGACTCCACAGATAAAGTACGAAAATATGTCAGGCTATAGCGGTTGCTCTTCAGGGTTTCTACTCCACGGCCGTGTTTCATACGGGTCCACATTTCCAATGCACGCAATTTTCTGCAAGTACCGCTGCTTCGCCTCTGGACGCAATCGGTCTCTATACCGTCCGTTTTCTTTGGAGCTGCTTTTAAGCATGATTCTTGTCGTTGTCGTTCCAACACTGTGTCTCTTTTGATTCGTAGACCCCGAAAATGGCGCCGCGCTCCGCGGCGTGACGTCAACTCCAAAGCCCTATAGCACTCCTTTTATTGTGGTTACATGAATATGCATAGGTTCATTAACATATAACATCTTACATACGTATACATGTGAACAAAGAATACCTTGTCTGTGTGTGTGTGTGTGGGGGGGGGGGTCAAGATGTGACCCCATGAAGACTCACCAAAGCCGTCCATCTAAACAAAAGGCACTTATGCTTAACCAGATACAGAGTAGGTGTCCTCCTATACCATAAAACAATAAGACAAGATACGACCTCTCCCATGCTCCTGGAATGTGGGGGTGAATACCAGAATGCTCTGGAATGCACACAAAGCCTTTTACAGCCTACTGAAGATCACACATCCTATCACTACACAATCGATTATACACCTCTAAGCATATATGGTTAAATATTCCTAAGCATAAATGACAATCACAATACAATTTCAACACTAGTCCTTTAGTTCCTTGCCTTCCAGTTTAGATTTAGTTTTCATGGTTTCATTTTGTTTTGAGTTTTGTTTTCTGCTTCAGCGCAATACAAGCTGCCTCTTTGAGTTCACCCTCTGTGTCCGTGAGTCCTACGTTTGGGTCCACAGCACTAAACATGACAAACACATACACACACACCATTGACAGTAAATTCACAACCATTATGGTAAATGGTATATATGTATGCTTAATATGTTGGGTTAAAATGTTTATTTGATTTGAAAATTAAAGAAATCGACAAAAACTTGTTCTGGTCTCAAAACCCTACATGCACACGTGTAATCTGTGCGCATCATATGTTTCATTCAGCATACTTAACAATCTGTAAGTGAATGGAAAATGTGTCAACTATTTTTAGGCTTTTAAAACAGAAAGCTTTTTGAAAGTAAATTTGTGAAATAGTTTTAACTGTGTGTAGATTAGGGTACACATGTCTGACTCATCAGAAGATGCCCACAAATTATTGTACAAATTTGTAAACCTCCATATTTCAATCCATATTTTTGTGTGTTTTCTGTGTGTGTTCGTGAGCTACTGCTCACAATAAATTGAAAGTCCTTGAAGAACAAAGAGAAACAGAAAAAAATCAGTTAATGATCCAGTGAAACAGACTGAATGAATGAAGCAGAGATTTTATTGAGGATTGACAGAAAAGTGCATCAAGCAGGAGATGATTTCATGTGGAAGAACAAAATATAGAGAATTTCAACAAATCAAGTCGACCATGACAGGATCCAAATATTTCCACTCGGCCTCAGTCACCAGAAATATTTCAAGCAGTTATTCAGAGCATGAGCACACATGAAGAATTCAAGGTATCAATCAGATGAAAGAAGATCAGATTTCAGAACTGGACTCTTCACAAACACTGAAGAGTCAAAGTTGGATTGAATATTTCTACACTGTGTCTGAGTTCAGTGTCTCAACATCTTCTGTACTCACTGATTCAAATACTTATTTTTTTTTAAGACAAATAGTAATAAATGAACATCAAACCTGAGTATAGTAATAAAATAAGTATTCAATGTTTAACGGTCAACAGCTGACAGGTCAGAGTGATGTACTTTAGTTTACTTTTCCAGCCCTCTACTGTAGCCCGGCTCTGGTTTCTTCATCCACTCTGCTTCTCATCTCCTCCAGTTTCTGGGTCGTCTTGGTGTCCCCGTTCTTCTTCACCTTCCCAATCAGCTTGTCCAAGAGGTGAATAGTGGATGCGGAATCAGCTTTCAGAGCGATCTGCTCCAGTTTCACAACATGGTGGTAGGACTCTTCCAGCCATTGTGACTTCTCTGTTGCCAGATCCTTCATTTCCTTTTCAACATGTTCCTTAAGGCTCAATTTGTTCTAACATTCTGTTTTATTCATCTCGTACTGCAGTTTCTTTTGTTCTATTGTTTTTGTAACTGTTCTATTCTTTTTCACATATCTCCACTTTACTTTCACGTGTTTTGATACATGACACTTATTGGTACAAACAGTGCAGAAACTTTTTTTTATGACCCCACACTGTTGGGGTATTGGGGCCAGTGTACATCTAAAATGACAGTTCTCCTTACACTCTGTGCAGCATAATGCTCCATTAAACCAATCCCTTTCTCGCAATATCTTCTGTTGCCATGTATTCCTCATTAATTTCTACAGTGAATTTCTCATTTTTCTCCATGTCTTTCTTATATTTGTCCAGAGCTTCTTGTAACTTTTTAATTTCTTTCTGTTTTCCTTCAATGTGGTCGATTCTTTCAAGCAGGTTTTGGAGGCAGGCTTTCAGTGTGATTCGTTCTTTCATAACATCCACACTGTCCATCATTTTATTATCTGCAGTTATTTCCAGAAAGTGTGTGAACCCTGTCATTCCACCCTCTGATATTTTTGCAGCATGTTCCAGTTCTTCTTCTTCTTCCTTTGTTCGCTCTTCATGCTGACAGTTATCAAACAAGAAGTAAACTGGCTCATTCCTCTCATTTCTGGCACATTTAATTTTTACAGCTTCAAGAGCTTCAAAAACATTTTGAGGTTTTCTTCCAGCTGAGTGTGTGATGAGAACTACAATGTTTTTTTCCAGGTTTTTTCCAAACAGAGACATCAATCGATCAAAGATGTATCTCACATCGTCACCCACTCGATTCACACTCGCCTTCATCACCAGACACACTGCACTAATTTCATGAACTCCATCATTAGAACTAAATAAGTCTAATAATCTGTCATTGGTGATGTCATCAAGTTCACACCCTTTAGTGTCTTTATATCCAGGAGTATCAATGATTGTCAGAGAGTACTTGGTTTCACAGCCAAAGATTTCGTACACGATCACATCTGATGTCTGACTTTCTGTCTGACTTTTCTCCTCCTCCTCTACAATCTGAAACCAGACTTCATCCTCCCACTCCCATGACGTAGTTAACCATAGCGTTAATCAGAGTAGATTTTCCTGTTCCTGTTTCACCCACAAGTAAGATGGTTTTATTTGGCTTATTTGGATTTTTTTCACCAACAGTCATTCTTGTCAGAGTTCCAAACTCCTGTTTCTTTGGCTTCAGCTGGAAAACGGCAGGAGATCCTGCACGAATCAGAACACTTTTGGTGATGATTTTCTTATATTTTGATGAGATGTTACTGATCCTGGCAAGAAAAAAGTAGAAATTTGTAAGTGTAATTAATTTTTCTGTCATCTGATTGTTGGGGTTTTCTTTGTATAAAGCACCTTGAGGGTACCGATGTTGTAATTTGGCACTATATAAATGTAACTGTTAATGTGTTAATGTGACTGTGATCAATCAGTTGTGACTGATTGTTAATCAGTCACAACTGATTGATTAACAGTTTGGTTAATGCCTTTGTAAGCTCTGTGGACATTTTGGAAATAAGCGTAAGATAAACATGGGGAGGACTGCATTTATTTATTTTTTCCTTTTACACATTTTTTAAACTGTATTTTAATTATTTTGAAATATTATGTTGTAAAGCACTTTACCTAATTTCTTTTCTTTTCAGCAACTAAATTCACAATCTTACAAAAGATAAATTTCAAAATAATTTAAACATTAAAAAAATTACTGATCCAAAACAGTATAATATACAGTGGCTTGCAAAAGTATTCGGCCCCCTTGAACTTTTCCACATTTTGTCACATTACAGCCACAAACATGAATCAATTTTATTGGAATTCCAGGTGAAAGACCAATACAAAGTGGTGTACACGTGAGAAGTGGAGCGAAAATCATACATGATTCCAAACATTTTTTACAAATAAATAACTGCAAAGTGGGGTGTGCGTAATTATTCAGCCCCCTGAGTCAATACTTTGTAGAACCACCTTTTGCTGCAATTACAGCTGCCAGTCTTTTAGGGTATGTCTCTACCAGCTTTGCACATCTAGAGACTGAAATCCTTGCCCATTCTTCTTTGCAAAACAGCTCCAGCTCAGTCAGATTAGATGGACAGCGTTTGTGAACAGCAGTTTTCAGATCTTGCCACAGATTCTCGATTGGATTTAGATCTGGACTTTGACTGGGCCATTCTAACACATGGATATGTTTTGTTTTAAACCATTCCATTGTTGCCCTGGCTTTATGTTTAGGGTCGTTGTCCTGCTGGAAGGTGAACCTCCGCCCCAGTCTCAAGTCTTTTGCAGACTCCAAGAGGTTTTCTTCCAAGATTGCCCTGTATTTGGCTCCATCCATCTTCCCATCAACTCTGACCAGCTTCCCCGTCCCTGCTGAAGAGAAGCACCCCCAGAGCATGATGCTGCCACCACCATATTTGACAGTGGGGATGGTGTGTTCAGAGTGATGTGCAGTGTTAGTTTTCCGCCACACATAGCGTTTTGCATTTTGGCCAAAAAGTTCCATTTTGGTCTCATCTGACCAGAGCACCTTCTTCCACATGTTTGCTGTGTCCCCCACATGGCTTGTGGCAAACTGCAAACAGGACTTCTTATGGTTTTCTGTTAACAATGGCTTTCTTCTTGCGCTCTTCCATAAAGGCCAACTTTGTGCAGTGCATGACTAATAGTTGTCCTGTGGACAGATTCCCCCACCTGAGCTGTAGATCTCTGCAGCTCGTACAGAGTCACCATGGGCCTCTTGGCTGCATTTCTGATCAGCGCTCTCCTTGTTCGGCCTGTGAGTTTAGGTGGACGGCCTTGTCTTGGTAGGTTTACAGTTGTGCCATACTCCTTCCATTTCTGAATGATGGCTTGAACAGTGCTCCGTGGGATGTTCAAGGCTTGGGAAATCTTTTTGTAGCCTAAGCCTGCTTTAAATTTCTCAATAACTTTATCCCTGACCTGTCTGGTGTCTAAATCCAATCGAGAATCTGTGGCAAGATCTGAAAACTGCTGTTCACAAACGCTGTCCATCTAATCTGACTGAGCTGGAGCTGTTTTGCAAAGAAGAATGGGCAAGGATTTCAGTCTGTAGATGTGCAAAGCTGGTAGAGACATACCCTAAAAGACTGGCAGCTGTAATTGCAGCAAAAGGTGGTTCTACAAAGTATTGACTCAGGGGGCTGAATAATTACGCACACCCCACTTTGCAGTTATTTATTTGTAAAAAGTCTTTGGAATCATGTATGATTTTCGTTCCACTTCTCACGTGTACACCACTTTGTATTGGTCTTTCACCTGGAATTCCAATAAAATTGATTCATGTTTGTGGCTGTAATGTGACAAAATGTGGAAAAGTTCAAGGGGGCCAAATACTTTTGCAAGCCACTGTATTATGTAGTGTATAGATAATAATATGACAAATATTGGACGCTACTTTTACCTGGTTCTTCGTTCAACCTTGGTCACCACAGCAGGTTGCTCAACATTTTTGGATTTTTAAGGTGATATTTTAGTCTTAAATATAATAAAATGTGCAGACTTAACCAACTTCAGTCTTTTAAATAACAGATATGTTTTGTAATAAGTCACAGATAAAATGTCTCTCATGGATAAAACAAATGACATGAAACCTTCCACTCGACAGAAAAACAAATACAATGGAGGACAAATAAAAAGTATTTTAAAGGGTTTAGGGACAGCTTCGAACTTTTTGAAAGATGTAAATATAACCACAAATATTATGAGTAATTCTTGTAAATCATACAGTGTTTGGTTTGTTCTATAGTCTGAAAAAACGGGTGGGGGGGGGGGGTTGGGTTTTTTTTTACTTTCACTGTATTTGGAAGTACAGAAAATGAAATAAAATCTGGTTGGTTATAAATGATCTATGTTGACAATATGATAATTTTACTGACTTTTTTAATGTTATGGTGGTGTCTGTGTCTTTACTGTTAAAGTATCACCAGAAAGAAAAAAAAAGCAATTTGTAGGGCTGACTTACCCTGCTTGTGTTATCACGTTAAAACATGAAGCTACCATTTTTGTTTGTCTACCTGTACAAACTTACTTACGTTGCCATGGTGATGACTGAGATCCGCACAATGAGGTGTCAGTACAGTGGCCTATAGATTAAAAAAATTAATTGAAGGGTCTTAAAAAATTGAATAGACTTTTAAATCCAGAGATTAAACAGAGAAATAGTTTTAACATCACCATCATCAAACATTTATCACTCAGTCCTGCTAAAACATAATCAAAATCTTTTTTCACATGCAAAATGCAGTGTTGAGTAGGGCTCATGCCAGCGAGCTAAACCAGCAACCACACTTCCGATGTGTTCTCCATTCATTTCAACGAGACAAAAAAATAGCATAAAAAGCTAAAAAATTAATTTAAAAAAGTATTAAAGTAATGAACACCAAGAAATATAGCCGGTAAGAGCAGAAATGGCTACTTTAAAATTTGAATGGTGAAAATAGCACAAAAGCTCTAGGAGTAGTTAAAGGCCAAATAACAGAACAACTAGAATAACCAAAAAAGTTGCATTTCTTGCAAAAATGCCAGGTGAATGCAGTGTAGCGGAAAGCATTTTTCGAAGACAGCTGAAGAAGAGGAACTATCTGTTGAATAACTGACGGGACACAGGTAGGAAGCCCATGCGCCGACTGCTTTCTAGACACCTGCTCGACTCTGTGAGATAAACCAGCGTGCAGAAGAAAAACACTTTGCAGAATTGCAATAAATTTGCAGAAATATTGAACAAGCAAAACAATCAGCTGAAAAAAGGTGAACAAGCCTAAGTTCTGTCAACTGTGGGAGAAGTTAAGCAGCAAAGAACTGAGCAATAGAAAAATAATAATAACTCAGAAGAATAAAGAGAAACAGGAACACAATAGGTTGAATGCCTATGGCAGAGTGTACAATATATGTTGATTTCAGTTCTAGTTGAATCTTGATCTCCAGATCCAAATATTTGACATGATCCTACCGGTGTTGTATCAGGAAGCTCTATGATGCTCAGCAGGCAGGAAGAGTAAAGAAAAATCAGATTGTAACAGCCAGTTTTATACTCCATCAGAGTAAGATACTATGACGCTATTGTCACATGACTTCACAGAAACTCTGACGAGAACCCTAAATAACAGCATTTCAGCATTTCACTCAGGTTACCTCATAGTGAAACTGGCATCACTATTACCTCATTACCCCTATACACTTAAATCATGCGTGTATACGTGTGTGTGTGTGCGTGTGCGTGTGCGTGTGTGTGTGTGTGTGTGAGAAATTAGCTAGTTCCAAACAGTTCTGAAATGGAAAACCTGTTTGGAAGCTACAAAATAATGACATTAAATTGATCCAAATACTCCCCCTGCCTCAGCTTTAGCCACAGATTCTAAATTGTCTTGAGTTTGAGAGACTGAGATTAGTCATTGACAATACTTTCAGTGCTAAAGTTGGTCAGCTGACCTTTTCCTTCAACAGCACTTTCTCTTCTATGTAACAGTGACAGGCGTATTGTTAGCAGTAACATGGGGTTCTCATGTGTGCCTCACATTCAAAAGTTAAAATCACATCTAGGCTAACCTGTTTGTTCTTAATCTAGGTGGAACAAAGTTTGTAGCTTTGAGTCTCTGGGCTGCTGGGAGATTCCCATGATGCATTGGATTTGTCTTCTTTACTCTGTGTTTTTTTTTTTTTTTTTACACGTCTCTGCATTTAATCATTACCTATTATTAATCTCTGGCTCTCTTCCACAGTGTCTTTTTTGTCCTGTCTTCCTCCTTTCACCCCAAACAGTCATGGCAGATGGCCGCCTGTCACGATCCTGGGTCATATGACATATTGAGTTGTAGTTAACAGTAAATACTAAATATTGAATATTGAATATTATTGTGCCGCACGTTGGATCAACAGCGCACAGTGTGCTTTAAGGTAGGAGCCAAAAAGGTTGTAGTTTGTGTGTGTGAGCACACACAAACTACAACCTTTTTGTGTACCAGTGGCGGGGGGGGGGGCTTACTGGGCTTAAGCCCGAGTTGTTTATTCAGAAGCCCGGTTTTGGAGTGTAATTTTTTCAAAGTTAGATGCCTGGCTGACAATTGTATAAAAAAAAAAAACTACACACAATATTCGAAGCACATAGTGCACACTGTGGGAATTTATGACTGTGCGTAAATCCCCCCTAATATTGGTATGATCCGAGCTCAGACACTACTGAGCGAGGGGGCGGGGCAGCTGATGCCTGCTGGTGCGCTGTTGGAGAAACGCAGCGAGGCAGACAGAGAACTGAAGTTGGGCCAGGTACCAAAGCAAATCATTTGTACTGTACAAATAACGTAAATATCACGACGAATCACGAAAGATTGATGTCAAACTGATCACTTGACCCATATTACGTTACTTGCTCTTCAAGTGAATCAACAAATGGCGAAATGAAAAGCCGAACAACAACAACAACGCTGTTTCTTTAGAGCAGGGATGTCAAAGTCAAATACATCAGAGGGCCAAAAAACAAATTTGCTACAAGCTGAGGTTCGGACTGGTTCAATGTTTATTAAAACATATTAAAATGATTGCACATAACCTATTGAACCAAGACCTAACACAGTTTACTGTATATTATTTAACAATTAAATGAATAATCCAATATTTTCTATGGCTCTGTCAGTAATTTCAAGTGAAAACATTTTTCAACAGGCTCACAGACAAAAACAAACTTCCTTCAAAGAAAAATCACATGTCCTGTACATTAAATGAATAAAGCAATATTTTCTGATGGCTCTCAGTTATTTCGAAAGAAAACATTTTCAACAGGCAAACAGCAAAAAAGTAAATGTCATTCATAAACAAAATATGCTCCTTAATATCAAGATAAATGCATAAATGAAATTGCATGCATTATAAACTGAAACTGCAATATTTTGCTGCTCTATGATCCTACCAATTACTGCTTTCCAATAGTAAAAAGAGAAAATTGAAAAAAAAGATCAAATCAGTTGTATTCTTTCTCATGGCTCTTATCTGCAATTTTCCCTGAGTCTATTAACTGAAAAATAAATATAAATAAATAAAATACAATAAGATAAAATACAAAAATCTATGGCACACAGACAAAACAATACTTCCTCCAAAGAAAAATCACATCTTGTAGAAACAAATGTAAAAAATTTAACTGAGTTAAAAACTAAAAATACATAAATGTTCTGCGATGCTCACTTGTCTGAGCCTGAGCCTGATACTTGGTGGTGTCTCATCTTTTGTACGAGTTCATCAATGTTCGGGGTCAGGCTCTGAGCTGAGGAAATCCTCAGAATTGAGTCAAGGTGTTTATCAGTAAGACGGCTCCGGTGTGATGTTTTGTTTAGCTTCATCAAAGAGAACAATTGTTCACACAGGTATGTGCTGCCAAACATGGAGAGCGTCTGAGCAGCTTGGATGCGCAGCTGAGGCATTGCGTCGGGGATGAAATGTGCAAACTCAGCGGCACCCACTCTCTCATATTTTTCCCTCAGTGTGTCATTGCACTGGAGCTCAATCAACTCCATTTGGAGGTTTGGTGGTGCGCTTTCCACATCAACTCCAAAAGGATTGGCAAGTAGTTCAAACCTGTTTTTTTTGAGCTTCAAAGTCAGCAAATCAGCATCGGAACTCGGCGGCAAGTATGTTGAGTTTATCGGCAAACCGTGCACTTGGGAACACAGCGGTAGAGAGCTTCTCTTTCATGGTCTGGCAGCTGGGGAAGTGGCTCAAGTTTTCTTTCTGCATCTGCGTCTCCCACAGACTCAGCTTGGTTTTAAACGCCTTCACCGTACTGTACATATCAGAGATGACACGCCCCCGTCCCTGCAGTTGCAGGTTCATCACATTCAGATGGCTTGTGATGTTCCACAGAAACACCATTTCACACATAAATGTTTCATCTCGAAGTTCTGTTGTGTCTTTCCCTTTGCTTTCCATGAACAGACAGATCTCCTCACGAAGCTCGAAACATCTTTGCAGCACCTTTCCCTGGCTTAGCCATCGCACATCTGTGTGATAGGGCAAGTCACCATACTCTGTATCTAACTCGCCCAGAAATGCCTTGAACTGGCGGTGATTTAAACCTTTGGCTCTGATGAAGTTAACTGCACGCGTTATGATGGTCATTACATGTTCCATTTTCAAGGCTTTGCCACATAACGACTCCTGGTGTATTATGCAGTGATAAGCTGTCAGCTCGTCTGTGACATTTTCGCCCCGCATCCTCTCACGTATCCTTGCCACCAATCCACTCCTGTGTCCACACATCGCGGGTGCTCCGTCTGTTGTCAATCCCACGAGTTTTTCCCAAGGCAGTCCCATCTCATTTACACATCTGGATACCTCTTCATACAGATCTTGTCCTGTAGTCGTGCCATGCATCGGACGTAACGCCAAAAACTCTTCTGTTACGGTCAGGCTGGAGTCCACTCCACGAATGAAAATTGACAACTGGGCAATGTCAGTTGTGTCAGTGCTCTCATCCACAGCAAGGGAATATGCAATGAAATCTTTTCCCTTTTCCACAAGCTGTTCTTTTAGATTGGTGGACAGCTGGTCTACACGTTCAGCAATGGTGTTTCTGCTCAGGCTCACGTTTGAAAATAGCTGCCTTTTGTCTGGGCACACTGCGTCACAAACTTTAAGCATACAGTTTTTGATAAACTCTCCCTCTCTAAATGGTCGGGCTGATTTTGCAACTTCTTCTGCCACAAGAAAACTCGCCTTGACAGCAGCCTTGCTTTGTGATTTTGCTTTTGTGAACAGAGCCTGCCGGGACTTAAGACCTCGTTTTAATTCTTCCACCTTCTGTAGCCTTTGTTCCGTGTCCATATTCTTGTCTTTGTCTTTGTGTTTCTTAGAGGTTTCATAGTGCCTTCTTAGATTATATTCTTTCATTACAGCCACACTTTCTCCACACAGAAGACAAACAGGTTTGCCTTTTACCTCCGTGAACATGTACTCTGCCTCCCACCTGGCTTGAAATTCCCTGTGCTCACCATACACCTTCCGTTTAGCCATTATTGGGGAAGGGGGTTGCTGAAAGTTGACATCTGCCCTGAATGCTGATGAATAATGAAGCCGAGCCCCGCTTGCGGCGCTGCAGTGAGTTCGCGGGCTTCCGTTGCATTGTGGGGAATGGAGTATTGGTGCGTGCAAAACCCCAGCAGGCGGCTGTGACCTGCGGGCCGATTCTAATACTAATCAAATATCATCCCAGGGGCCATAATAATTCATTCGCGGGCCAAATCTGACTTTGACACATGTGTCGTAGCCAAAAAATAGCTTTACTTTGTTGTCTGGGTCAACTTTGGTTGCGAGAGACAGAGAGAGGCGTTGAAAGGCTGCTCCAACGGAACTTATTGTTTCGGAGGAAAACACGAACACAGTGTACAGTCGAGTCTTAATAGCTTACTTACAACTGGGCTCGTCAGGCACTCTTCTTGGCTGCAGTGGTTATTATTATATTTACATGCTTCCAGCTCCCGTTTCTGCTCGGTTACAGCTCGTACTTTTCCTTTCTCTCCCTCCCTCGCTCACAGACACATAACGGGTATGGCAGTCCATTCTCCCTACAGCACAGACTACACTGCCTATGATGCTACATTCTTTAGAGCTATACCTGTAGCATTCTGCCTATTAGCTTAGCACAACAACAACAACAACAACAAAAAGGCACTCTCTATGGGCTCAAAATCTGGTCATAAATATTTTGTACTTGTATATGTAAAAGAATTTTTGTGTGTGTAAAAAGAATTTGTGTATGTGTAAAAAAGAATTTGTGTATGTGTAAAAAAGATTTATATGTGGACTTAGCCAAAAAAAATACGTGTGAAACTCTGCAAGTTACAAGTACAAATTTTGACCCGGTTTTTCTTCCTTTCATCTGATTGGTCAATGTCATGTCAATCACAAATGTAACAATCCAATCAGAGAACAGCAGCCAGACTATTAACTCGTTCTACCAAACGTGTTCACATCACTCCCATCTTATATTCTTTACATTGGCTCCCAATAGAGTTTAGAATTCGCTTTAAAATTCTTGTTTTAACATATAGAGCACTAAATGGCCAGGCCCCAGATTATTTATCCAAGCTTCTTATAAAATACACTGCTGCTAGTCATCTCCGCTCACAGACTCAGAGTCTCTTAGTTGTTCCCCGTACATGACTGAAGACAAAAGGGGACAGAGCCTTTCAGTCTGTTGCACCAAGGCTGTGGAACAGTTTACCACTACAGTTACGTTTGCTTGACTCTGTGGATTGTTTTAAAAAACAGTTAAAAACTTTTCTGTTTAAACAAGCCTTTTGTTGATCTCTTCATATTTTATATTTTTTACATTATTTACATTTGATCTTTTATATTGTGTACATTGTCTATCGATTTTATTGTTTATTTTAATATTTATGTACAGCGCTTTGTGATTGTCTATCTGCGAAAAGTGCTAATAAATAAAGTTTACTTACTTACTTACTTACTTTGGCTGTCGGAGGGGCGCTTTTTTGAACTGCAGGTCGTTGAAGGGAATAAATGCCCTTTTACATGCCAACCCAGCGTTTTCCTTCATCACCACGAAGGAAAACAGTCTGTGGTCGTCCGAGTTTGGTGATTTTTGTGTCACAGGTCTACGTGCTTAATACAGGGACTTCCACAGCCTTTTCAGCAGCGCTGCGGACCGCGGGGTGGGGGAGGGGGGGGCGTGTTTTGGAAATGACAGTCTTCATTACAAAGCTTTCTCCGTTATGATTTAGCATACATGTTTTTATTGAACATTTGAAGAACTAGCAAAAAAAACAACCCAAAAAACAGAAACTCTTGTAGAGGAAATAAAGTCCGAGATAGAAACGACAAGGAGCAGGTGCATCTAGTACAGGTAGAGCTGCTGCAAAAACCCACAGAGACCAGCAGCCAGCGCAACAAATTCTGGATCCTTTGCTTTTAGTTAGCATTAGCGGCACATCCTGCGTCCATTGACTGTAGAACACATGGACGATGCGACAGCTCCCCAAAATGAAGCCAAACCCTCTCTATCGCCCCCTGGTGTCTGGCTGCAGTATAGATCATAAACCCCACCTCCTCCATGTTAGCGGATGGGACTGGGGTCAGACTAAAATAAATTTTTTCTCCTCAGATAATTTTTTTCCAAAGATTCTTTCTTTTGTTTTCAATAGTTCTCATCACGCTGATTGATGTCCAAGGGGTCTCCTTTCCCATAAGTTTGATTCTAATTCCTACCGTGGTGATGTTAAATTGGGGTGAAATCTCATCATAGCAGCTTTGACTGGCAGCTGCAGTCACGGAGAAACTTGCGTATCTGTGTTCGGGAATAGCAGATAGAGCGTAGGCTCTGAGAGGAGGGCCAGCGTTACGAAAACACGACCGACTGTTTTAACCTGACAGCCTGAGGTGTTCTTCAGTAAACTGGACTACCTGACAGAAGGACCCGAGACCCCGCTGCACTTTTTCGGTAAGCTAATCCGTAACTACCGTCCTTAGCTCGGTCCTGAGACCTAGCTAGCTGAGATGAGCACTCGGCGGTCAGGGTTCGTTTAGCTAATCTGTGCAGGTGAATGAATTTACCCTGACTAAGGCTACGTCCACACGTACACGGGTATTTTTGGAAACGGAGATTTTCCGTTTTCGTTTAAAAAAATAATCCTGTCCACACGTAAACGCAGAAATGAAGGAAAACGCTGCTAGGAACATGCCAAAACAACAGGTGGCGATATATTCCTAACCGTGTAGAAATGTTGGCCAATCAGAAGTCTAGAAGCCTCGGTAGGAAATAGTAAACAAAGATGGCGCATAGAAGCAGAACCGAGTCGTATATGTGGAGGGACAGTAACAGTGTGTGTATATGTAAGCATTTAAACACTGCAGAGAGTACAATTAACAGTAACAGTATTGTAGAAATTCATTTCACTGAAACAATAACGTGGCGCACAGTGTGACGTCTAAAAAGGTGCACACCTTTGACGCTGCGTTTTCTCCGTTTTTCTCGTCCACACGTAAATGCAAAAACGGAGTTTTCGAAAATATCCACCCTGGCAGGCGTTTTTAGAAATCTCCGTTTTCAGTGACTGAAAACGCCGTTTACGTGTGGACGAAAGGTGCGAACGCATAGAAAAATCTGCGTTTTCAAAAATACCCAGGTACGTGTGGACGTAGCCTAAAGAAATCAAGAGAAACGCCCCAGGCTGCTCACTCACTAATTACTGTTACAGTACTTTTATTACAAGTATTATACTTTAAAAGCAACAGGCTGCACTCTGCTTCAGCTCCTGTGCAGAGCTGAATATTAAATATGTGCAAACAACAGCATGTTTTCAGTCTCTTGCCACATCTGTAAAGACAGTAACATCTTTTTTAAAAGCTTCTACTTCAGTAACTCTTCATTAATCAGGAACTATGGATTAAAGTACTGTAGTGTACTGTAATACTGAAAAAAATGTAAGAAGAACTTCAGATCCTGAGTGTGTGAGGACAGAAGAATCAGCTTTATTTCAATTTTGAAGGATAAAATTTATATTTGAGTTTGATGGTTCTGTTCTCTTTGTGATTACAGGAGCTGCCCTCAGATTCAGACCTCAGCACCACCCAGTGACAGCAGACAGATCATCCAACATGCTCACATGTTAAGTGCAAAATGAACTGATGAAAACAGTACAAAGGTTAAAGTACCACATGTGCTGTAGTGAAAGCTGCAGCTGTTTTATTGATAAAGTTAAAGACAAAAAAACAAAAGGATTAATCACCCCTGTAACTGTGTCACTATATATCAGCATTAACAGGACCTCAGTTTGGTGTTTCACAAAGCTGCTGATCTCAGACCTGCACAGCTTCCGTTTTAAACACTGATGTACTCAGCTGCATGAAGAGCATATGAGATTTTCTCACAATTAAATAAAACCTGATGAAGGTCAAAGGTCGTCACTTGTATGTTGAACTACAAACTTGTCATCTGGAGTTCTTTCACAGTTTTTTGCAGATAATGTGTTATTTACCATAAAGTGATTCAGAGTTATTCATACCAGAGTAACCAGAGAGGATCATATATTTTTAAATATATAACTTTCTACAGGACTAAATATAATATGTTCATGTGAAAATCCAGAGCCTCTGGGGAGTATCTGAGTATTTATATCATTACACAAGCCAAAGGTCTCCATCACAGTGTTCATGAAATGCTGGGTTTTGGGTTTATCATCTCCTGGGGCGGGCCTACGGAGGAGTGCTGAAGATTTCCCTGTGAGGGAGCTGCTGGTGAAGATCAGGAGTCCTGCTTGATCAATGCGATGAGCTTCAGTCTTCCTGGTGTTTCTTAAATGATGCCTCTCTCAGTCGGTCAACAGAACTTCTGGCACAGGACAGCTGTGATGAAAGAAAGGGAAGAAGTTTCTCCAAACCTCTGGACCCAGGAAACCCAGCTTGGTCCTGATGGTCTCCCTCACTAGTTTCTCTCCAGGGTGAATGTAGCTGTTGATATAATATGGACTCTATTATTAAATGAAAAGAACAAATTAGACTACACAACTGAAATGTTCTGCTGCCGTTTTTAAAGTCTCCATGTTACCAGGCTGTAGAGGGCTCTGAAGATTTAAACAGTTTTAGATCCATTACACTCACAGTCTTATGTTAAAATCTCAAAGGACAGCATTGTATTTTTGATATTAACAGTAACTCTGGGCCTCTGTAGAGTGTGCAGATGATCTCATCGCTGTCTAAAAATGGATAAAAACAAACCTAAGAAGTGCTGAATCCTTCAATAATAACACAGACTATTAAAGTAGCAGGTGTGTAGCATCGCTAACTAGCTAGCAACAAGCCTCCAACACAGCGGGTATGCTAGCGGCTAATCTAGCTAACGAATTAACAACAGAGTGAGTTTAGAACTATAAGATGATAAGCTGTGTGTCTTTTTTTTATAACAGTGACATGGTTGTATTTACCTTAATTAAACGAGTCGTCAGTCGCGGCAAACCAGCAAAAAAACTTGAGCAGCCGGGCTACGTAAAAAGTGTAGGGGGGCGTGTTTGCGGTCACGTCCAGCGGGTGTGTGGGCGGGAGCGTTACACAGTCGCTCAACCTCAAGTCACTACTGCGCAGACTCTGGCTCCAAATTTGCAAGATGGCAGCTTCCACAAGCGGGATATTTTGGCTTCATTTTTGCACAATGGTAGGAGGCGGAGTCGCGTCTTACAGAGAATGTGATGATTTTATGGATAATTAAAGTCAGTCATATATCCACAAACACAAGCTGAAAGTCAGTGATGCTGCTCGGTTTGCAGTCCTGAATATGACGGCACAAGCAGGATTCACTGCACTGTTAATGTTAGCTATGTTATATTGCTGCCTCTGTTCGGTGGTGTCGAGCCAAACGGACTTTAACGTGTGTTTGAACGAGCAGACGGTTCACTCGTTAAGCTGAAAGAAAGATGCTTTAATCACAGCAGTCACACATGTGTCCACTGTACCATCTGGGAACTCTTCTTGTTTAGCACTCGTAATAACACAAACACTAAATCCTCCTTCTCTTGTGCTGTTTTGTAGCAGTGTGTACACCTGAGACTGTCACCTGTCTGTCTGTCCTGCACTCTCTCTCTGTTTCTTTCTCTCTGATTGTGGAATAAAAGTATGAACATGTATTTATAAGTTACACTTGTGTTTGAATCCTGCAGCTTATCACACATTTGATTTCCATGTGTGACAACTGCAAGTGTCCAGAGTGAGGACAGACTGAGGGACCCACTGCTGCACATCATCTGTGAGGCTTTGCACCCCTGATGATCCACCAGGACAAACTCAGCAGTGTGTGAGGAAGAGGAGGAGGAAGAGCCAGCAGCAGCTGACAGATGGAGAGAATAGACAGACTGTTCCCTGTTTGTGAAGGACTGCTAGGAAAGTTTAACATAACTAATTGTCTGTCCTGAATCAGTCTTATTAGGTAATGTTCAAATAATGTTATCATCCCAGTGTTTTCAGTGTGGGAGAAAGTACTCAGGGCCTTCTGTCAGGACTCAGTGTGTGGGCAGGCGGAGATGAGGATCCAAATGCAGGACTCAAACTCAGGATTGTAATTCAAAACCTCAGCTTTATTGCTGGAGGAAACAAACAAACTGAGCCAAGAATACTGGTAACAGAACAGAAACACACTGGCATAATCCGATGGTACGACGTGACACTGGGTTGAGGAAAACACAGGGCTTAAATACACAGGGTAGTAATGAGGGAATGGGCAACAGAAGGGAGACACAGCTGGGAGAGATCAGGACTAACGAGACAGGGGAGCGAAGCTAGACACACTAACATAAGACAAAGACTTTCACAATAAAACAGGAAACATGAATCACTACTCAGAGACACGGACTCAACACAGAGAGACAGACAGAAAATGGCACATGGAACTGAACTATAAGTGAAACCACAATTCCTAAAACATGGATAACAGAAACATGAAACTCTAATAATAATCATCATCATCACCACAAGAGAATGAGAAAACAATCCAAAACACCAAGATAACTGAAACACAAAGTACCAGAGAAACACAGAATAATCCATGATGCAAAAGTAAACCAAAACATAATAAACTCAAAATACTGGGTCCAACGGACCCAGAACCGTGACACCTTCAAGTTACACACTATGAAAGGCAGCAACAAGTTTAATATTCAGAACCCTAAAGTATGTATCAGCAGCAGAATGGAGCTAAAAATAAATGTTTGTTTCAGTTCTATGAAGCTTTGAGTATTTTGGATTAGTAGCACTGCTGTGTTTGTTGCATCATATTGCTGTAATTGTTTATATGCTTTATACATTCTGAGGTAAGTTGATCTATAGTGTTACATCATATTCTATAAGGATGTTATGTGTTTGTAGACTTTCTGCCCAGTTTGACCCATTTAGCAAAAGTCAGCCTGTTTAAGGCTCTGATATCTATTCTGTATGACTTAAAGCAGTTATGACATGGTCTGATTTTCTCACTCAGTAAGGGAATATGTCACGGCGAATGAGATGAGCCGTGTGGAGATGATAAAGGAGAATCCAATTGCAGGCACTTGTAAAGGTGTGAAGGTGGTTTATTGAATAAACGGCAAAGGGGAAATGGCAAACGAAGACAAACTAAACTATACTGAAAAACAACTAAACTACAGCGCAGGAACCAGAACACGAACATGAAAGAGGGCGAGCAGAGGCAGACAATGGTAGACAGCAGGGAAACACACAGATGAAGCAGGGTGGATACACAGATGGACCAGCAAGTGCAAAGGCAGAAGACGTGACTTAAATACACTCAGGGAAACACAGGGAGATTACACACAGGTGGGGAACACAGCTGGGAGTAATCAACAAGACGAGACAGAGGTAAAACTGAACACACCCACATGAGACGCAGACCTTCACAATAAAACAGGAAACAAGAACACTACACAAAGACGCAGACCTGACACTGAGAGACAGACAGAAAATGACACATGGAACTAAACCCACACAAAACATGAGAACACAAATCCTAACCACAAATAAACAGAAACATGGAACTCAAATAATAATCCATCATAATCATCACCACCACCAGTATACAGGAAGAATCCATCTTTCAAAACCAAAACATAACAACTCCAAAAAGCTGGGTCGAACCGACACAGAACCATGACAGAATATTTCATATATCAGTCTACTCTTCATTCTATCAGAAACAGTTTTCACAGCTCGTACATTTTCTTTTTATACATATATGTAAGCACTGAGCCAAATTTACTAATGCCAACATATTAACAGAACAATATTTGTCTCTTATATATAATACATTAACTAATTGTTATTTACTAGCAAATCTTAAAATGACTGTTCAGTACAGAAATGAAGCCCAACAATCATGTTTTACAGTCCTGTGGTCTCAGCCTCAGATACTTATTAAATCACACAAAGCTCATGTGGAAACAAACAAACAAATGAACAAAATATGTTCTCCTTCTTTTCTGTCAATCAAAGCTGTATGTAACGTTACTCGCGGTTAGTATCATGGTTGCTAGGCAACCTGGGCAGCACGACGATGGCTAGACCGTCCCATTTCACAAGCCTCGCACTTCCGCACTTCTCGTACTTATAGTACGCACCGTATGTAGTACGCGTAGTGCGCGTACTTCAAGCGTGCAGACCCTGAATTGGGACACAGCCTCAGTATGGCTGAGTTTGTTTCCTGTAGTTGGTCAGTCTGTGTCGTATTGTGGGTTTCTTGTGTTTCTTGTTTTACTCGGAAAGGCAATTGTATTGTGTGTCTTGTTCAGGTTTGCTACCCCCTGTCTCATCTCAGCTGTGTTTCCTCTTTGATCGATTCTCTCTTGTACATCTTGTCTCGTCTCTCTGTCCAGTGTCATGATCTCCCTCTTGCTGTGTGTCCTGTGCCTGTAGTACTTCTCTGTTTGAACCTGTCTGTTAGTGTGTGTCAGTTAGCCTGTGAGTGTTGCTGGTGAAACCAGCATTAAACTTGTTTCTGAGCACCGTCCGGCTACACTTGACCTGTTGTTGGAGCTGGATATGTGACGAATTCTCAAAGTGTCTGAAATGTAACCTTCCAGCCTCCCCTTCAGTTTGATTATTGGGTGACTTAGATTGGTGGTTCTTGGTGTTTGGGGCTGGGTGCTCAGGTGTGTACTGGCTCACTCCAGGTTGCTTGACGGTGACTTTAAATCAAAGAAAATAAAGGAGCTCATCCTCAAAGACATGTGCAGGGTTAAAGTTTAGATGATAATCAAATGTTTGAAGTTCAGACCTGATAACATTATTTCTTCACAGACTTTAATAAGAAGAGCTAACGGTGGTTGATTATCTCAGTGTGCTGTGATAATGTTAGCAGACCGCAGCGCTCTGAGCTAAATCTCTCAGACTGTCAGTGTTCGTGACAGTCTGACGGTGTCACAGCTGTGGTTCATGTTTCCACTACACAGTCAGAGATCTGAGTCTCTGTCTCTGCGGTCACTTCTGCTGAGGCTGAAGCATCATTAACATGCACATTTAAACACACGTTATGAAAGCAGGTACACGCCTCGGTGGGCTGAGCTGTTGTCACACAGTTCATGACAGTCGTGATAAGATCAGCTCTGCTCTGCATTGCTGTCTTTGTTCTTCTCTGTTTGCTCTTTAGATCATCTGCTACTGTCTTTGTCTTTAATGAAACGCCCACGTTAAGCTGAACTGAACCACCTACCACAACCTGCATACACATCATTACACGGCCTGATGAGAGAGGATCATCTCTGCATCTGTGTGTGGAGCTTCTTCGTTAGTTTGTAGTTTGGACAGTTTCACCTGTCTTTGTGACCTTCAAAGAAAAGCTATTAAACTTCTGACACTGGTGCTTCAGAGAAATAGTATTTCATAAAGGTTAAAAAATGGTTCTGGGCCCATAAAAGAGGTCAAATGTGGGCTCTGGGGGTATCATATGAAGCGACTAGAGGTGGGTGAGAAAACATATGGTATGGTATGGTATGGTAATTTTTATTTCAACATGTGAACAATATACAGGTACATTTAGAAAAGAAAATAAGAGAGAGAGAGAAAAAAAAAAAATATATATATATATATATATGCTATACAAATACATACAAAAACCCCCCAAAAAACATTCTGATTAATTTACATGTTGAAAGGGAAACATAAGATGAGAATTTATGATTAAAAATCATCTAAACCATGTTTTTAGGTGTAAAATGTAGAAAACCTTTGGAAAGAGCAGATAATGAGTTTTTTTTTTTAAAAAATGATTGTATTAAAGTGAAGTAAAGAGAGAGTGTGAAAGCAACACTATCGATCTGTCAGTCTGTGTCTCCACCTCCACCTGTGGTCATGAGCCAATGAGAGATGCTAAATAGCTGCACTCCACCTACAGCACCAGCGTTCAGCTGAACCAGGTCTATCTTAGAAATGAGACACTGAGTCTCAGCAGGACTACCTGTGGAAATAAAGGTTAAATAATAAAAGCCAATGGCTCTCCTTCGGTCTGCAAAGGTTCATGGGAGTTCTACCTCTGCTTCTTCTCTATAGCACAGCTACATGCTAACCACACAGCTTGCTGAGAGACGACCTCTTTTTCTGCGCTGTAACTTGAGGTGAACATCATTGTGTTGTTGCAGTATTCTAATATGGTGACTGGTCTGTTCCATACAGTCGACTCATTTTTCGAATGGATTCAATTCAATTCAATTCAATTTTATTTATATAGCGCCAAATCACAACAAAAGTCGCCTCAAGGCGCTTTATATTGTACAGTAGATCGCACAATAATAAATACAGAGAAAAACCCAACAATCATATGACCCCCTATGAGCAAGCACTTTGGCGACAGTGGGAAGGAAAAACTCCCTTTTAACAGGAAGAAACCTCCGGCAGAACCAGGCTCAGGGAGGGGCGGCCATCTGCTGTGACCGGTTGGGGTGAGAGAAGGAAAACAGGATAAAGACATGCTGTGGAAGAGAGACAGAGATTAATAACAGATATGATTCGATGCAGAGAGGTCTATTAACACATAGTGAGTGAGAAAGGTGACTGGAAAGGAAAAACTCAATGCATCATGGGAATCCCCGGCAGCCTACGTCTATTACAGCATAACTAAGGGAGGATTCAGGGTCACCTGGTCCAGCCCTAACTATATGCTTTAGCAAAAAGGAAAGTTTGAAGCCTAATCTTGAAAGTAGAGATAGTGTCTGTCTCCCGAATCCAAACTGGAAGCTGGTTCCACAGAAGAGGGGCCTGAAAACTGAAGGCTCTGCCTCCCATTCTACTTTTAAATACTCTAGGAACAGCAAGTAGGCCTGCAGAGCGATCAGTGAGAGAACTTCAAAGATGAAGAGTAATAATCAGAGTTTTAATATAAAGACTCACAGATGTGAGAAATCCTGGAGGCAGATTGGTGAAAGTGTTGGAATGAATGCAACTGTACAGAGAAGTAGAAGAACCAGAGGGACGAGTATGTTTCAGGCTCTACAGAGACACAGAGTCCATCAGACACTCAAGTCTTTCTGAACAGTCGTCTCCAGGATCAGAGTGACCGCTATCATCAGCACCCTCATCACAAAAGCAAATAATGAACTTCCTGTGGTCAATGATACAACTACTTCTTCATCAGTGAATCCATCCTCCACCTTCACCACCTGCAGTCTGCTCTTCCTCCACGTGGGCTTCAAGGACCCTGATACAGGTAGGACATATTACAGCTGACCTCCCCAACCTCCCTCAAAGAGAAATTTCCTGAGTTGCTCCCCTCAGGCAGGAGGCTGCGCTCCATCAGGGTCAGAACCTCTCAGCACCAGAGCAGTTTCTGTCCATGTGAAGTTGAACTACTGGACACGAGCTTTATTCCTTTATACAATAACACACTCTTACTATGAACACATTAGAGTCCCTGGCAGGGCTACGTTTCTCCTAATGTACGTAGAAATAAATAAATGTCAGAAGGTTGCCAACCGTCTGTGTGCAGCACTAAAATCTTCTGGTCCTACCTTTTTAGATGCATCATGTTTCAGTTTATACCATGAAAATTAATCTGCCCCCTCACCAATGTCTTGGTTTTGTACATATTTGCCACTTTTATCATTTCCAATCATGAAACAAATGTAATATTAGACAAATACAACCTGAGTAAATACACAATGCAGTATTTAAATGAGGATTTCATTTATTAAGTAAAAATGTTGTTGGAACTTACCGGACACTGTGTGGGCGTGCTTCTCATCAGTGGAGCGTTTGCTCAGACAGTGAAAGTGTTAACAGGGAAGTGGTGAAGCTGAAGACGTCTACGCTGCTCAGACTTAAAGCATTCAGTCGCCATTCAGACATCATGAAGACCCCGTCTGCCTCTCTGCTCCTCCGTGAGTCAAACGTTCATCTACTCATTTATCCATGATATCATCTGCCCAGTGTTGGGGAGTAACGGAATACATGTACCGGTGTTAGGTATTTAAAATACAAAATATGGGTAACTGCATTCCTTTACAATTACTGTTGGTAATCAGAAGTTACTTTGTTGAAATAAATAGAACACACGGCGCTCATTTCCAGTTTCATATGTTAGTGTATCCCCTCTCTATGCCTTCTCCAATTCTGGTGCTTAATTGCAGCCGGGGCAGGCTTAGCTCTGTTGGCGGTGTATCGCATTGCTGAGAGCAGCTGGCCTGGGTTTCAGTAGTATTAATCAGTGAAATCTGGTGTTTTTAATCTCATGACCACAGGTGTATAAAATGCAGCAGCTGCCATGCAGACTGCTTTTAGAAACATTAGTCAAAGAATGGATCTTTCTAACGAGCTTAGTGAACGCGAGTCTAGTACTGTAACAGGATCATAACACGTCGGTTTGGAAAAATCTTTTTTATTCTATTTTATTCTAAATGTTGCCTCTTTCAAACCATCTGTCCTCTCTGTCCAAAATGTGAACATTGGCATCTTCGAAGAGTGACCTTTGACCTTTAGATGCAGAAGGATGCCGAGTCTTGACCGTAGAGTTAGCTCTTCTATGTTGTGCCATGCGCTTGTGAAGTGGCTGTTTGGTCTCTCCGTTGTAGAGGTCTGGGCATTCCTCGCTGCACTGTACAGCAAACACCACGTTGTTAAGTTTGTGTTTTGGAGTTTTGTCTTTGAGATGAACCAGTTTCTGTCTGAGTGTGTTGCTGGATGTCAATAAACTGGATGACTGAGAACCTCCACAGACAGATTCAAAATTTTCCATAATCGGCTCTAAGTGAAATTATTTCACAGTGGAAACATTTAGTAACCACAGCAGCTCATCCCGGACGTATAAGACCATATACGGTCACAGAACACAGTCATCGAGTCTCGAGGCAATTGGTGTGTAAAAGTCACATAAAATGCGGAACTCCAAACGTCCTCTCAAGATCAGCACAGACACTGTTCACCGCAAAATTCATCAGCATAAGTGTTTTTTTTAATGAGGAGACAAACTGCTGCAGTTTTGAAAGCTAAATTATTTTCTTTCTAGCTTAATATAAAAAAATAAAAACTACACAATAAGATGACATCCAACACTTCTGAGCTTGGAAGAAGAATGGCTCATGCAAATACCAAATTCCCTCTGATGACCCTTCCAGGGGTAACTTGTCCCTAGCAACTAATGACCTCTGACCTTTACTGACCTCTGTCCTCATGTTGCAGGTGTGTGTGTGCTGCTGCTTTCTGCACCGACTGTTTCTGCAGGTGAGTTGACGAAATGAAAACAATTAGTGAGACTCCAACAAGAACACAAATACATTTACTCTGTGTGTGTGTGTGTGTGTGTGTGTGTGTGTGTGTGTGTGTGTGTGTGTGTGTCCTCCAGTGTCTCTGTCTGTCAGTCCAAACCTTCAGCAGGTCTTCAGAGGATCTTCTTCAGTGTCTCTGAGTTGTGTTGATGATGGACAGACAGCTGATGGATGGACAGTGAAGAGGACCAGAGGAGGACTCACTGAGGACTGTGGAGCAGCTGCAGGCTTTGGGAGGGTTCATGGTTCCTCCTGTGTTCTGGATCGCTCCATCTCCTCTGATGGAAGTTACTTCTGTGAGAACTCATCTGGACAGCAGAGCGATGAAGTGTCCATCAGTGTTTCAGGTAGAGACAGGGAGATGTTTCCAGATGTTGGCTACATGTCTGTCAGTGAGAGCAGTCCCAATATTTTGGCAGCATGTGTTCAAACTGGTGGATGCTTTGAGGTTTGACCTGCTCAGATCGTCGCTGTGACAGGAAGTCAGTGAGGTGCTCGTTCAGACAGGAAGCAGCCCTAACCCATCTGAGAGGAGCTCATGACTTTGCTCTGGTTGTTTTTTTCCTTTGTCAGATAAAGGTGTAATTCTGGAGATTCCTGCACTTCCTGTGAGGACAGGAAGTGATGTCACACTGCGTTGCAGAGAGAGGAGCGGTGACACAGCTGCTGCTTATTTCTCCTTTAATGGACGTCCTGTTGGATCTAGAACAGCAGCAGAGCTCGTCATTAGACAAGTTAAACAGTCTGATGAAGGTCTCTACTCGTGTGCTACTGAAGCATTTGGATCGTCTCCTCAGAGCTTTCTGAGGGTCAGAGGTCAGAACAGTGACATCACTTCCTGTTTACAGACATGACTTGCTGATAAAATGACTGAACCGTTGTCATCATCTCTCCTGCAGGTCCTCCTCAGCACAGGAGCTCAGACTCCACTCCTCCTGTGAACTCTTCTGTTGACACTGCTTCATCACCTCCTCAGGGTCTCACCTCCTTTCTCACTGCACTCATAGCAGGCCTGGTTCCTGTGGTTCTTCTGGTTCTGCTCTTGGTTCTAGTTCGACTTCTTTTCCACTGCAAAAAGAAAAATGAAGCAAATGGTACGACCTCTGTCACATTCACCTGAGATCTTTTATTTTTCATCACAACAAGGAGCCCAGCTGCTGCAGTCTGAGGCCAGATGTTTCCATTTTGGTTGATCTCAGCTGCTCCTTTAAGAGAACTTTTGGTTTTATAAAGCTTCA
>NW_027051818.1:0-36091 GCF_036321145.2 Pelmatolapia mariae
TTATAATTTAGGCGTGCACATACAGATATGTCAAAGGAAAATTGTTAATATATGCAATTAGCTACATGAAATGTGCTGTTTTAGGGTTACTAAGCAAATGTCTATGTGAACTTTATATAATAACCTTTGTGATGATAACTTGTTTACCGACTTGCTCTCTTGTAGAACATACAGACTTAGAAAAGGGGAACTTCAGCTCTGAGTTTAGAGCTTGTAATTAAATGTGGGACTTGAAAAGAGGAAGCAAATTTGGTACAGGACGTACTTGAGATGATCAGACGAGAGAAGGAGAAGGGTCAGGAATGTTTAAACTAAGATTGAGAAATTAAATGGGGTAAAAGGGGGTGTAGCTTCAGGGCAGTTCACAGCCCGGCGTAAACGCAAGGTGCTGTCACACAGCTTAAGTTATTTGGTTGATTCATCTTATGACAAAATAATAAGGAAATATTAAAAATATACAACACGTCGAGGAGATCTTTTTTGTTATATGCCTCTCTGGAGCTTCTCTCCTGATGCTACTCCACCAAAAGAAGTTCCTTTATAGAGACTATGTCAGCTCCAAACAGACAACAACAAACTAAGACTAGCAAAAAACAATCTGAATATAAACAATAACAAATAAAGGACAATACAGAATCCAAATCTGAACCGAAGAACAAAATAGTGAAATGTGGATTATTGGGTTTTTCTCTGTATATATGAAGCATTTGTAATGTGTATCTGCTTATTATCTTGTTTTATGTACTTTAATAATGAAGGCTTGTAGAGGCCAGTTTATACTCACAAACAAGTGCTCAGCCAGACTGAAAAAACAGGAAGCTTTAGTGCACAAGGCATATTAATAAATATAGACACAAAAAGAGGAACTCCCCATATAAACAACGTTCCAAAATGTGTGAAGTATAAAGTACCGAAATAACACTATATAAGTCACAGTTGATGATTCTAATGTTAGAGAGCTCTCGCAACTGGCGTCTGAGCTGTGCAGAGGTCGATGTTGGTCATAACAGTGATGTCTCTATTTACAGGGTGAGTTCATTTTATACACAATGCATAACTGTGCTTGTTTAGAGTTGATGTTCCGTCCAAAAGGGTTTTAAGCTTCACTGGTGAGAGTGTCCAGGTGATACATGTTGAGGGAAGATGAGAACATAGCAGGTTAATTGCATGCACGCTTACAAACACACATGATTTAAATATAGGCCAGGCCAAAGGCCTGGACTTGATGCAGCTTTCAACTTTACAGCTTCTAACTTGCAGGAATGAATGCAAAACATGCTTACAGACACAAACATGACAGGGGTTTATTTTACAGGGTAAAGGTGGACCACAGGTTGCTTTGTTTCTGCTTAGCAACTACTGAGGTAAAAGGTCTTAAAGATAAATATGCAATAAGTGAACAGGAAACGTGTGAGGGTGAGCCGGGTGAAACAAAATGTTGTAGATAATGGAAACTTGTCTAACTGGCATTAACAGTAACCTTTGCATGTTATGTATATGCTTGAAACCAAAAGAGGCGTAAATTCTGATAGAAACTTTGAAGTGTGCTTTTTAGCGGAGAGTCAGGCTGACATGGGGATGGTGTGTATTTTACTGGGGTTGTGTTTAATAAAACTAAAAGCGTTGCTCACACACATAAAGAGTATTGAGATTGAAGAAAGTTAATATAATGGATAGAGCCAGAACATGATAATATATAAGTGAAATCAAATGCAAATGTGTGATTTCACTTTTATTGGGAAAATAATTAGCCAAGAAATGTGTATTGAACTCTCCACATACATTGACACTGCGCAACTATGAGTGGCCATGGAATCAAGAAACTGCTACATATCTGTATTAAACTAGCCAACATAGACTCACCACAAAATGATGTAGGATGTTGCCCTGCAGCGGGGGCAGAAAATAATTTGCAAATCAGGGATGTTATGTTGATTATAATATGCTTACCTATGTAGACACACACAGAAGGGAAGAATTTCAAAACAAAACAAAAAACAACTTGGCTTATCCTGTCAAGCACAGGAGCAAAATAAAAATCTCTTTGGGGCTCTGTGAAAATTTCTTTAGTAAAAGTGTAGAGGCATGTACACACAGATTGGCAAACCGGTACAGAGTCTAACTGAAGAGCTTAACAAAGCAGACGTGGCAGTAGGGTTTGTGATTTTGCCTGATATGATATTGTGAACCAACTTTGAATAATGACAGGAACCTTAGATGAACACAGTAGGTTAGTAAGGGGTAGCAGAGAGAGGGTCAGAGCGAAGGTAGTGGACCTGGGAATGGTGTAGTGACGTCTTTGGAAGACGTCAAAAGAGGGAATTGTAATATTTAAAGAAATTAGGTCACTGCTGAACCTGTATATAACCACCATCCTTAACATTGTATTAATTATCATTTCATCAAAGTGTTTATTGAAGCTGCTGGTATTATGTTATAATTTATATTATAGGGGTTATCATAATCAAATATTAACATGTTTATTACAGGTGCAGTTATAACTACTTTAAAATGATTGAGTTAAATATATATGTATCATAACTCATATGCTGAGTATATTGGTATAGTAAAATAGTAGCTGACCAAAGGCCTGAATGTATTCAGCTTCTTGTGGTATTTGAGTTTGCCTAGTTACAGGTGACAGAAGGATGTCCAGTCCATGGTGACCTCAAAGGCCTTAGATCATCACCATATTCTTAAGAGTATGCCACAAGGAGGAACTTCTGTGTTTGCATTTAATTCTTAAAATACATGAATGTTCTGTACATGCAAATTATGTGCTTGTAAACGCAAGAAGGGGCGTCACAATACCCTGATGTTATAAAAGCAATCTAGAGTGTATTTTGGGTAGAGATGTACAACTGTTTTGCAGTTTGCACCTCTCCACGCGGCGTGCATTCATTAAAATCAATTGTTTGAACGACCTCTTCTGGACTATCATTGTTTTACTCTCATCCTCAATTTCGAACCCGTAACACATGTATAATATCCACTGAAGTTAAAAAGAGGTGCTTTGCAACATTAAACTGCAGTGTGCCAAATAAAAAAGTCAAATACGTATTTCTCGGACCATGAGGTGCACGGGATTTAAGGCACATTAAGCGAAACAAAGCAGTCAGATAAATCAAACTTTATTCAACTCATTCTTCTTGCTTCCTCCACTTCTGTACCATTGATTCATTAATGCCGTATTCTATCACAGCTGCTCTATTCCCATGTTGTTGCAGTATATTAATTACTAACCTTCTATTGTGGATGGATTATCTCAGTTGTTCTCCTGACTGAAGTTTGGTCCGTTTACAGCATCCTGCTATGCGATTGCATTTGTCTCTAACCATCAGGAACCTCACATTAACTTTTATCGAGTGGATAAAAGTTAGCGTTCATCCTCCAGCTTCACTGTTTATGTTATGCTATGTCGCTAGCGATCACGTAGCACATCATTATATACCAGCTAGCCCAACTTCAGTAACCCTACAAACGTCACTGCTGTTTAGTTTCCTGTCTCCATTTATGTTGGAAGTGATAGCAGAGCTGTACGTTTGAATTTGTTCAGAAATCTCTCAGTCAGAACATGCTATATCATGTTAGGTAACGAGCGAAACTAGTGAGCTAACTTCCGCTAACTTCCTGCTAACTTCTAATTCCGTTAAATGTAATGAATTCTGTTTTCATGGATGCCTGGATGTTAAACTAAATAGTTACACCTAGTAAAGTAGCAATGCTTATCATTTCATTAAAGGTGAAAGAATTTAGACAGTTTTAAACTCTCAGTGATGTTCGTTTGACTTCGGGACTTTAAAGGACGGAGTTTAGGACCCAGATTACTCCCAGCTTTATAAGCACCTTAGTCCGACAAGTACGGCAATAACGACGGCCCGCTTGAATGTTCTACAAAAAAAAGTGCTCTTTTGTGTATCTGACAGACAAACACCAAACCAGTTAAGCTGCACCATTTTACAAAACAATTCTGGCTCATCCTTTTCACTCAACAATCTACTTTCCCCATTCACATTCTCCGTTACCGTGCATTCTCCGCGCTTTATCGGCACTGCGCATGCGTGTTTTACCCATATTCTATCGCGATTTGTCATTTTCTTATAATTGCCTAGCTTTCTACCGGTATTATCGTGAACGGTATAATATGGCCCAGCCCTAGTAATTAGTTAGATTACACGTTACTGAAAAAAGTAACGCCATTAGAAACGCCATCACTTGTAACGCAGTTATTGCCATCACTGGTAGCAAGGTCTCTGTGTTTAGTCCACGTTTCTTAGGCTGTGTCCCAATTCAGGGTATGCACGCTTGAAGTACGCATTTCAAGTGCAAATACGTCACCGCCACGCGACGACGGCTGTCCCAATTCAAAGTGTACTTCAAATGCATACTCCAAATGCGCCGTCGATTTCCCCAAATATCAAGCGTGGTCCGGTGCACGCTTCGTGGTCCCATATATCCCACAATTCATAGCGCAGCGGTGGGTGTGGATAATTTTGCCGCAAAATACGGCAGAAGGGAGCGGCCGAAGAGTGAACTGGCAAAAGTAAGTACTGAATATTATGTCACTTATTTATGTGCGAATGTTTAATAATAAAGAACACATTAGTGATGTTTGCACTTTCAGCGTTAACTTGGTTTTAAAGCCTTTACTTCTACATATATATATATATATATATATATATATATAGTCGACCTTAATTTTACAGAGAATGTGATGATTTTATGGATAATTAAAGTCAGTCATATATCCACAAACACAGCAAGCTGAAAGTCAGTGATGCTGCTCGGTTTGCAGTCCTGAATATGACGTCACAAGCAGGATTCACTGCACTGTTAATGTTAGCTATGTTATATTGCTGCCTCTGTTCGGTGGTGTCGAGCCAAACGGACTTTAACGTGTGTTTGACGGTTCACTCGTTAAGCTGAAAGAAAGATGCTTTAATCACAGGAGTCACACATGTGTCCACTGGACCATCTGGAACTCTTCTTGTTTAGCACTCGTAATAACACAAACACTAAATCCTCCTTCTCTTGTGCTGTTTTGTAGCAGTGTATACACCTGAGACTGTCACCTGTCTGTCTGTCCTGCACTCTCAGTTCTTCAGTTCTATGAAGCTTTGAGTATTTTGGATTAGTAGCACTGCTGTATTTGTTGCATCATATTGCTGTAATTGTTTATATGCTTTATATATTCTGAGGTAAGTTGATCTATAGTGTTACATCATATTCTATAAGGATGTTATGTGTTTGTATACTTTCCGCCCAGTTTGACCCATTTAGCAGAAGTCAGCCTGTTTAAGGCTCTGATATCTATTCTGTATGACTTAAAGCAGTTATGACATGGTCTGATTTTATCACCCAATAAAGGAATATTTAATATATCAGTCTACTCTTCATTCTATCAGAAACAGTTTTCACAGCTCGTACATTTTCCTTTTTACACATATATGTAAGCATTGAGCCAAATGTAATAATGCCGACATATTAGATGAACAATATTTGTCTCTTATGTATTTATTATGTATAAGATTTAAGGTGATAGGAAATATAAATTACTGCAAGTTTAATCTTTGACCCAGAGTTCAAGCTCACTGCTGTAATATATCCTGTAATATATATATATATATATATATATATATATATATATATATATATATATATATACATATATGTATACATACGATAATAATCTGACAATACATATAATATTGGCCATATTATATTTACATTACCACAGTGAGATGATTTTAGTCTCATGAACAACATTAACTGATCTCACTTCCGCACTTCCCGTACTTGTAGTACGCACCGTCCGTAGTACGCGGTAGTGTGCGTACTTCAAGCGTGCATACCCTGAATTGGGACACAGCCTTAGTCTGTGTCATTGCATGTATGGGTTTCCTGTTTTACTTTGAAGGTCCCTGTGTGTTTTCAGTGCGTTCTGTTTAACTTTCCCCTGCCTCGTCAGCCGTGATGTCTTCCAGGTGTGTTCCCCTCCTGTTTCCCATCCCTTGATTCCTGGTTTGTGTATTTATACTGTGTGTTACCTCGTCCTTGTTGCTGGTTCGTCTGTGTATCTCCCTCAGTTGTCTCTCCGTGTCTCCCTACATCTCTGAGTTTGGTTTTAGGTTTGTTTTGTTAGTGGTTCCAGTTTAAGTTTATTCTATTCTTGCCGTTTCTGTTTGTTTTTCATCCTCCTTATTAAATACAGTTCACTCTCATCACAAGGTGCATTCTAATCTACAACTCCACACGTCTGCCACGCCAGGCGTAAAAATTATTGCCCAAAATTTGAATATATGCATGCATTAAGTGTATAGTAATTACATAAATTGCAAAAAAGTGCAATAAACTACAAAAAATTTGAAAATCTTTTTCTTTTTTTTACATGTATTTCTAGTTAGAGAAATTTAAAAGGCGTATCCTTTCAGAACTGTAAATACAAAAATGTTGCACGAAATAGTTTCGCTTGAAATTTTTATGTACTGCAGGAAAAAGGAAAATAAATATTATAATGCAAAAAAAAAGAAGAACAGCATATACATCAAAAAGAAACTATTTCTAGCAGTCCAATTTGACTTCTAAGCATCACCAGAAATGACACAGAAAGTCATAAAATCAAATATAACTTTTAAAAACACCAGTATAGGCTTATAATGCCCTGGTGGGGAAAAAAAAACACTACATTTCCGCAAAAATGACATCACTTCCGGTTTTGGGCAGGTAATGGCAGACATGCGATAGTTTGCGCTGAAGTATATTCCAACGTAGGAAGTGTTATCAACAGCTGATTGGATCGCAAAGCGTGTTTCTGGAATATTATGTTTTTGTTGCTGCAAGTGCTTTTTATGCAGTTTTTGCAAAGCTATATGTGAAAGGAAACCGTGACCTAGGGCAAGCTGGTGGCATAAGATGTAAGTACAACTCCTCCGGTTTCATATGCAAAAAAAATTATTGCGCTAGCTTTACGTGGTTGCAGCGCTACTGGGATTTAAAAACAGTTAGGCAAAACGAAGTGTGCCCGCTTCAACCGGCTTTAAAGGGTTAACAGGTACGGATTGTTTTCAACCACAGTATGTTTCACTTCGCAATGCTCCTGACTACAGTTGCTGTGATTCTCTAACAACCCATCAAGCAGTGTGGCTTCGTAGCTTACCAAAGTCGTACTAAAATGTTTTTGACATCTTGAAAGAGACTGTGCTGCTCTGACCCCTCCTTCTTTCAGGGTGGAGCCTGCTGGAGTCCGATGGTTGAGACCAGGTCTGAGGAAGTGTAAGTGTGTTTTTAATGGGATTCATGAAAACAAAGCAGCACACATTCAACCATCTTCATCATGTCAGGAGTCATCATCAAAGTGTCAATCAATGAACAGATGATGGATCAATAACTGCAGCTGGATTGTGTTTGTTCTCTCCATCAGATTCCTGTCAACTCACAATCGACACAAACACAGTGCACACAAAGCTCAACTGTCTGACAACAACAGGAAGGTGACACGTGTGGAGGAGGTTCAGTCATATCCTGATCATCCAGACAGATTTGATGTTTGGGTTCAGCTTCTGTGTATAAATGGTCTGACTGGTCGCTGTTACTGGGAGGTCGAGTGGAGAGGAAAATGTTTATATATCAGTAAGTTACAGAAGAATCAGAAGGAAAGGGAATAGTAAGATTGTTGGTTTGGTTGTAATGATCAGTCCTGGAGTCTGGAGTGTTCATATAGGCGTGGTTACTCTGTTTGGCACAATAACAGTGAAACTCCATCTCCTCTTCCTCCTCCTCCTCCTCCTGTCTCTAACAGAGCAGCAGTGTATGTGGACTGTCCTGCTGGCACTCTGTCCTTCTACAAAGTCTCCTCTGACACTCTGATCCACCTCCACACCTTCAACACCACATTCACTGAAACTCTTTATCCTGGGTTTTGGTTTAGTTCTGGTGCCTCAGTGTCCCTGTGCTGAGTGTAAAGAGTGTCTCCTGTAGAGAAACACTCTGACTGTTGAACAGTTCAGTCTGTACATGTCTGTCTCTTTCACTCACAAACACGTTTTCACATTCATGGATTCAATCAGTTGATGTTTGAACTCTTCTAAATGATTCCTTGTAAACTTCTTCCTCTTCAGTCCTTTAAAGATGGAAGCTCCCATTATTCCAGGATCCACATGTTGTTTTTCTGTCTTTTTCCCTCAAAGCTTCACATCCAAAGATTCATTCAAAGATTCCACATCCAGCTCTACTGCATTTTCAACAAGTGTGAGCTCATTAAAATGAATCCAAATGTTTGATTTCTCTTTCTTAATGGGATGTTTCCAAACTCTCCACATGCTCATACTGTTTCACTCATTGTTGGAAGCTCATCATGTGAAAATGTTTCAGGCATATGAGCTGAGCAGATCAATAGTTTTGAATGCAGTTCTATGCAGAATCTGATTTCATTGAGGGATCATAATGCATGTGGCTTATCTAATAAACAGCAAAGGCTTCAATCCTCATTTGAAACTAGTCTTGTGTTTTTCCCATGTTGAACAAGAACATGGTGCAGGATGCTGGTTACAGCTTGGTTATCAAACTCTTAGAACATGTAAATATGTGTGTATAGCACTGCATATGTTGTGTATCACTGTAGGTTGTATGAAACATGAAAACTATCACAAAGGGTCCTGGTGAAGAATCTGATGGAATTTGGTGACAGACATTAGATTTGCCTTGATGTCAAACTTTTAGAAGCTGTTTCTTTGTTTTTCATGCAACTCTAATTTGATAAAATGCTGCATCCAAAACAAAGAGGAAGTGATGTCACATGTGTTTCTGTCTACAATGCAGAATAAGCTCTATTGCTGACAATAAGTGATGTCTTTGTATGTCAACATCCATCTTCTTATACACTCCATCACTGATCACTAAAACTAGCTGATGTCTGTCCTGATGTCCAGGTAGGACAGACTGCAGTGAGTTTAATAAGCTGTGTTAGATTACACTTAGAGGGACAGCTTCATCTGTCAAACAGGATCTATGATCTATGATGGTTTGGTTACTGCATTTAACAGAGTTCATGGTTGAAACAACAAGAAGACTCTGCAGGTGGACCTGGAAGTCTGTCATTAGATTTACTGCAGAAACTGGATCAAACTGGATCCAACTGGAGCTCTTGTTGGGATCCAGGGTGCAGCAGGTCTGTGCTGAGCAGAATGAATAAAGCCAATCAGACGTCTCTGTACGAGGAGGCGGGGTCACAGGAAGTTAACAGAAACTCTGCAGCAGCATCATCAGCTGACATGGAAACTTTGATGATTCACTTCTGTGGTGTTTTTACAGAAACACGTCACAAAATTAGCTCCACCTGTTTGTGTGTGAGCTTTGAGTTTCTTGTCTTCATTCTGGATTCTTCTGTTGCTGTTTTTACACACAGCAGATGTTTCCTGGTTGGTTCCTTGATGACCACATGAAGCTTGGATTGAAAACGCTTCATTACTCAAAGCTTTCCAACACAGGCTTCTGTGGTGCCATCTGGTGGACAAACATATGAAGTGCAGTGTGACGCTACAAATTAAAATGAACTGCTTCAGCTGTGTTTATATATAAGATACTATAACCTATATAACTACATGTATACTGTATTATGTAGGTTTTAGAGCTGGGGGTAGAATTGCTGATGGCCTGGTTGTTATTTATGTTCCCCATGGTTCACCAGCTCTCACACAACATCAGCACCAGTGATCCACGTCCTTATAAACCTCTGAATCAGGTCCTGAAGCTGTGACGTACTGAGTGAAGACCTCACTGATCACATGACTCTGGTCAGCTGGACTCAGTGTTTCTGAAGCAGTGTGCTGGGTTTTTAAAAATCCGTGGCTGCTGCCTGATGTTGGACCCACAGAGGAAGATGACTCACTCACTCTTCTTCACTTCCTCCTTAAACATGTGGAAGGAGAGCAAAGTGCTCCCAGACTCTTATTTCTGACAGGAACAGAAGAAACCACAGCAAACTGGTCCAGTTCTTCATCTTCATCACCATCTATTTATTTATGATGGTGTCTTCAGTCTGAGGGTTTGAAGTTTCCATGTCTGTGTGATGTGTGGTGTGAAGGCTGCTGGTTAAACTGGGACTGAGTGCTCATAGAGAGATGCTCCATGAGTCCCAGTACAGACTACAAACATGGTGGAAACTTAGCTTTGATATCCACACACTCTGCACGTCTGTGAGTAACTGTGATGAAGATGTGCAGAGATCTGTGTACAAACAGGAGAAAGACTGTAAAGACTCTGTGCTTCTAACAGCCTCTGTTAACATATGTGAGGCTGTTTGTTGTTGTTGCCATGGAGCTTTTCACTGTTTGGGTCAGCAGGTCATGTGATCAGGTTTGTTCTGCTGGACGATGGTTCAGTGTCAGGGTTTGTTTGCATTCATCAATAAATATCTAAATAAATCAAAGACTCATGTTTTTTCTTTCATCATGTGACCTCTGCTCATCCATCTCTGTGTGTATCAGGATACATTTAGTTCATAATACACAGAAAAATCAGAGTTATTACCTGTAATAAATGTGAAAGATTCCTGCAGTGATAACCAGGCAGGACTGAAACACATCCAAGCTGTCACCACGGTAACAGCACCGTCCATCCACAGGTGAGGGGAGGAGCAAAAAGAGGGACTTTCACCATTTTATACTAAAAACACTCAACTAATGTTTCTAATATGAAACAAATAAGCCACATTAATGTGAGCATTTATTAAATAATAATAATAATGATTTCCTCCTGATCTCATTTCCATAGCAGAGAAAACTGTGGTGTATATTGAGGTGGAGGGTGTGGTCTATGGCTCAGGTGTAGAGTGAGGGTGGGGTGCACCACAGCAGCATGCTGGGACTGCTGAGGGTGGAGGAGGGAGTGATGATGACATCAGAGCTGCAGCAGTCAGCAGCACAGAGACCAGTGAACACACAGTCTGTTCATCTTTGCATAGATACAATATATAGCACAATATTGAATGACAGAGACGCTGTGTGAGCTTCCACAGATACACTGACGTCAGCATCCAGAGTCCTCCTGCTGCTGCTCCCCCCTCAGAGCCCCGTGATCAGCACCAACACATTCAGTTAGATGACAGAGTCCAGCTGCAGCTAGAATCAGCTCTGTGAACAACAGCACAGCGTCAGTGTTTCACACTCAGTGAAAGGAGGAAACAGCAGAAGAACACCATGTGTGCTACGTTTCCCAGGACACACTACAAACTGCACAAATACAGCACGTGGAAGGACCTGGAGCTGCATTTAAAGAGAAAAGACAGCGTGATGTCCTGTATGGACAGGTGGAAGGAACCAAGTCCTCAGCTGAAACACTCGTGTTTGTCCACAGACAGGAAACACAGCAGGAAACAAAGAAGCTCATGGATAACACACTTCCTGTCAGTCACAATGAGGCTGGAGCCAAACACAGAAAGGTGTTTTTGTCCAGATGAGCCCAGAGGTGAAACATGAGGTTGGAGTCCTCGTCAGCATCCAGAAGAGCTGCTGTGAAACCCTGAGTATTCATGACAGACTCTGATGGCACAAACACATCATGATTCAAACATGAAGACAAACATGGAGCTCCTGATCCTCCTGCATGAGAACAAGCTGACATGAGCGCTGTGTCTGAGAGTGTCTCCCTGTCACAGTGACAAGAACACAGCGGCTGCTCACAGTCATTAAACTGACCTGAGGTCAGCTGCTAGCACGTCCTCTGTGCTCCTTACATATGAACCATGTGACCTCACATCAGTGCTGTGGATGACTGTAGTCATAGAAGAGTAGAGCTGTAGCAGGTGGTGTGAGGAGGAGGAGGAGGTGGTGTATTCTAGTTAACGCAGTACTGAAACACTCCAGCAGAGGGCGCTGTTAAGTCCTTATTGTAACACAGTTACTGTGTGCAGTTATACTTCATACATAATCTGCACTTATTTCCATCAGACATGCTGTCAGTAAATGATTGGTTTCTATTGATTCTACTTCCTGTTGACTAGTTTGATGACAGTGAAACAATCACAGCTGATTGTGTGATGATGTCACTGTTACATTCAGTGTGTGTGACATCATGTTAGTGCAGCTGATAACAGCCTGGTTCTGTTAGAAACACATGAACGTGTCCATAGATCAGTGTGTGTTTAACATGAGAGCTTCAGCCCTGCTGATGTGTTCAATAAAGACATGCAGGAAAACTGATGAGACTCTGAAATAACTCTTTATATTTATAATGTAACTCTGCATCAAAAGAACAACAAAGGATCCCAGACAGCTTTATGTGAACAAAGACCATGTTTCTGTGTTTCTAACAGTTTGACATTATTAGGAAACCAGACTGCAGTGAACAGGATTTATAAAGAGCTTATATATAAAGATATGACAGCTGTTTGTTGATCACTCTGTGTTTGGACCTGATCAGTCCAGCTGTTTACTTGAAATATGTTCATTTACCTGTGACGTTATATTTATGTTCTTGTCTCTGTTGAAAAACACATTTTAATGTCCCTCAGATTTTTCTCCCAGATGAATAAATCTAAAAATGACACAAACTGACTGCAGCTACTTTTTGTCCTTTCTGTCAGAAACCTTCATGTGACTCATGAGAGACACGTTTCAGCTGTTTGTGACAGATCAGAGGCCAACAAGTCATTTCTAACACTTTCCATCATTGTTTAGCACAAACACATGTTGACACAGCAGCGGGGCCGCAGTGAGAGTCAGAGCCAGGAGATAAAAACTCCTGTTTGACCACAGCCTCACTTTGTTCCTGCAAACACTTCCTGTTGTTGACTGGGTGGAGTCAGGAAGCCAGCGAGGCCCTGCAGGACTGAGACTGCAGACTGGGACGTGCTCTGTGATGGAGATCAACAGCATCACTGACTGTTTCTGTGAGGACACCATCATCCCAGCAGGGCTGTTTCCCAACAACAAGCCTGGACCATCAGAGACCTGAAGCTGCTGCTGAATGAAAGAAGAGGATCTTCAGGTCTGGAACAAGAACGAGCTGAGAGTGTTAATAACGTTACTAATGTTCAGCTACACTTTACTAGGTCACATCTGTGACACACGTCACTTAAATAAAGAAGGAAATTATTGGCTCTGTTTTATCTGCTGGGCCCAAAAGTGACTCCCCGTATTTAAACTGCTATGAAGAACTTGTTGGTCTATAATATGTGAAACATGTGTCAAATGTCTCCATCATGAAAGATATCAGGTCATCTTGAGCCACAAAAACATTCCTATCATGAGGTAGAAGCTGGAATCAGTTTGTTGCAGACATTTATATATCCCATATTTATCCAGTTAAAGTCACATTGAAATTCAAAAATGTCTTTTCAAGAGTCGTCTGTCCAAGAGGAGCAGAAACAAATATAACAACAGTTATTTAAGCTGTTTTAAAGGCCACAAAGGAGCAGATTGGTTATAATGCAGCTGCTTCAGAGGAATAAAGATGAAACACTGTTTTTATTTCATGTGTAACACCTTTCAATCATGTGGTGACTAAAGTCTATTGACCAGTATAAGTAAAGACATCACACACACACACATGGAAACACTGAAACCTGTTTTTGGTGCAGCAGCGGTCCCAGCTGCTCACCTTTATCTAGACTGGGGTCGGCTGCTTATCTCAATATAATCAATGTTTAAAGTTCTCAGTGTTTCTGTGTTGCTTCGTATAGGATCTCCCAGCATCATCACTGTGCTGTCCAATCATTGTGTGCTAGGTTACCCTTATAGTGCGATGTGTGTTTGCACAAAGAGAAGCATGTGTGTCAAATATAAATAAGCACAGAACAGAAAAAGCTGCCAGTTTCTTCTATTTAGAGTCAAGTTAGTGTTTTGTGTCTTTGTTTGAGGCCTAATGTCAAGCAGAGGTGTGTGTAACTGGACTGCTCTGTTATATGTGTGAAATGTGTGCTTCAGCATCATCTTCGTCACTGCTGATTCCTTTGTGTCATCATGTGTTGAGAAGAGAGAACAGTTATAACGGAGGAGCAACAGGAAGCCCTGAAATCTGCATCAACAAGGAAGTGTTGGCTCACCAGTGATCCCAGCAGAGCCACTGGTTTGGCTCCAGTTGTTCTAGATTCAATGATGTTGTTGCTACAGATACATGTTAGCATCTTTATTGTAGTAAAGTCTTGTAATGTGAAGCTAGAAACAAGGCAGGAAACAGCTCCATGATCTGATCTTAATGATGTTGTTTTTATTTCTGTCTTTCAGAACTGGATTGAAACTATCAAAGGTCTAAAAACAGCCTCAACCCTCCCAAAGACAAACTTTACACACGTCATCTTTCAGCTACAATCTTTGTTGCAGGGATCTTCTGCCAAACAAGGCTGAGAGAAGATTTCTTACAGCTGTCATGTTGATGCTGTTTCAATCTTTGGGCAAACACACTCATATATTAGGGCTGATATCAGGGCTGCACAAGTTCTTTGTGATCATGAATAATAGAAGTGTGCCTGTTGAAGATCATGTTTCTACATGATTATATGTCCTGTTATTGTTCTGTATTATATTCAGCTTTCAGCATCCTTTCCCAGCCCCTGTTACCCCATCCATACAAAGCCAATCTGACTGTGAGCCAATGTGTTTGATAGTTTGTGTTGGATCAATAGATTTGACAGACTTGGTTCTCATCCAGAGGGAAACAGTCCAAATTCAGATCTAATGAAATGATGGAGGCTGTTTCCTACCACGGTGCTAATGTGTGGCTAACAAGGCTCATGGTCTCCAGCAGACAAGCGCCTGGAATGAGGTGAGCTGAGTGTTGCTTTGGTGGGTCTGTGCCCACGTCATGCATCAGGATTCATATTGGCAATAGTTCATATCTCTGTTCTTTAGCCTTCATCACAAAGCTGTGAAGGAAAAACAAACATCTAACAGGATTTGATGGATGCAAAGTCCACTGAGCTCTTTGTCATTTACAAACTTGTCCAACCAACAAGAGCACAGATGAAAAACACAGTGACACTTAAAGGATTTTGCCATATATGAGCATAGATTACTTTCATATAGATTTGCAATGCAGGCTTTTGGTGAGCCGCTGGGTTCTGTCTAATAATCATCTCAGCAATTTTACAATAGAATAGCTCTTTATTAGCTCTTCATTTATTGTTATTGGACATGAAACAAGGAAGCTGTGTTTCTCATTGGATGTTAGTTTCATGTTCATCAGGATCATTTTCTAAAGAGCTGATATTTAGACCATTTACTGCACTGGCTGCACATTCTGTCTACATTTCTCTGTATGTGCTGTGTTTGTCTTTCATATTTCTCCATATTGACACAAACAGTGAACAGCAGTAGATCTACTCTTCATCTGTTTTAGGCCCAGTGAAAGATCTGAAGCAGAAATGGTGTCATTAGGAGAAGAAGAACGGCGAGGAGGCAGCAGCTCTTAAAGATGAAACACAGCAACTTAGCCCTGAGCTCAGAGAGCTTCACATGAAAAAGCTCCTCAAGCAGATCATGTCAGAGGTTTGTCATCAACAGGAGGAACTGTTCATATCATAGAATGAAGGATGCTTGTCAGCTGGATGAAGAAGGTTATTTAATGGCAAACGTTCACATTGAAGTCAAATTGTTGTCGTGTTGAACAGATTCATGGACTGATTGTCTCCAGAATGTTAGAAGAGCTTCAATGAATCATTAGAAACAACTTACAGCTGCACAGTTGTGTCAAACACATCTTTGTGTCATTTTTGTGTTTCTACATGTGACACACGTCTAAAACATGCACACAATTTGAACACAAACAGGGACTCATTTGTTCCCACAGCCAGATGCTGAGAGCCATTTCCTTGTAGTCCTGTGTCTATATATATGTACCATTAGATGTTATTGGAATGATTGTCAGCTTTGATAGTTTCATGTATGTTTAGCTGGACGGCTGTTTGATCATCCACATGTTTAAAGGTGTCCAGTCCTGAGACACTGGGGGTGGAAACAGCTGTGATGTCATTGGACTGTCACAAAGACAGAAGTGCATGAAGTGAGCAGCCAAGGAGCCGCTGATGTTTTGGATTCAACAGCATTTGAAAGGTTGACACAGACACATTTGCACATAGAAAGCTGAATTTGTCATATGCCACAGTGAACTCACTGTTCAGTGTTTTTCAGGAAGCTTCTTAACTGCCTCTGCTGCCAAACAAGCAGCTGATGTCCTTGAGAAGAAGCTGAAGAAGTCTTCAACAACAAATACAGGAAGTGGACTTTCAAATACTAGATTCACTTTAGACTCACACAAGAAATGACTCAACTAGCTGTGTTTGATTGACTCCTTTGACTCTATGAAAGCTCAGTGTGTGTCTGTACACAGACTGTTGTGTTGGACTATTATTCAGTTGTTTTCAAATGTCTGCATCTCAGTGTAGATGAGGCTGGGGGTCATGGGAGGCCACCATAGCAGTCTCTTCAACATCATGACATCATCATAAATGCTGCTGGACTGTCTGATGGGCTGACGGTGAAAAAGCCGTCGGGAAGGAAACAGAAGACATTTCAGAGGCTGCAGCAGATTTCTTTGATTTGGGGACTTTTTCAGCTTTATTGGACAGAGCAGTGAAGATAAGTGACAGCAAAGCAGAGGGAGAGAGAAAGGGGACGTGGTCAGAATCAAAGCCAGGCCAGCTGCTCTCCACCTCGTGGCACATGGTCACCTGCTCATCCTAGTGAGCTCCACCAGCAGCCCTTTCACACAGTTTACACTGTCAAACACTGTGTGTGGACCTCAGCTAACAATAGGCTACATTTAAGTCTGGACTACATGCTTTTATATTGAGGCAGATTTTTACCTGTTTTTATTCCATCAGCAGCTCAACATCATGAGCAGCTTTGACATAAAGACATCAAACTCAAGCTGACTTTAAACTGGATCTACTTTTAATACAGGGGCTCAAAAACAACCAACATCTTTATTATATATCAGGACAGAAAGTCATCTCAAATGGAAAACAGCTTTATTTGGAATAATCAGCACTATCAACTGGTTTGGGACCAGTTTCATGTCTTTCCAGCTTCTCCAACAAAGTTCCTGTAAAATCAGCATCTTTATTGGTTTGATAGTGATTGATTATTCAGTCCCAATCTGCTGTCATCTAAAGAACAAAATGATGTTTCTATGAGTCAAAAAGCTCCAGATGTTGTTCACAAAGAAAACAAAGATTAGGAACTTAAACACAAAGTGTTTGGAGCCAAAATGTTCCCAAGCTGCTCTTTTTGAAATGGCAGAGGTACAGTGGTGTCTAACAGCACACTGTGGAAGGCAAACATGTTCTTGTTGGATGAAACTTCATGAATCCTTTGTAGATTTGAGCTTTTGGAGCCTTTCTTTTCTCTTCAGGTGTACAGAGGCTGAGGAGGCAGGTGAAGCAGGTGGAGCTGTTGTAATGCTGGCAGAGGGTGTGTCTTAGTAACTCTGTGAGGTAGAACTGGATCCAACATTGTGGATGTGTTGATGTTGGAGCCATTAAGATTCTCTGCACACTGTAGGATTTCCCTTTGATTCACTGCGGGGGCATTTTGGAGTCTGTCAATGAAACTCTTCATATTTGTGTTTGACACCAGTTTATAGAAACAGACAAATGTGTCATGCTTTTGTTCCGCCTCCACAAATATACACATTTGTTCATTGGTTGGACTTTTTGGAAGGAGACACATTGAAAACCATGTTAATAAGATCTTGTTGTTTCCTGTGGATCCGACACAGAGAGTGGACTTCAGACAGAAAGCGTGGAAGAGATTTTAGAGGCCGTGTGTGGCAACAGGAAGTTTCTGTATGTTTGCTTATCTTACATGTGGAAAACAACACGTGATGTTTGTGAAGTTCTACAATGATCATTGTTCTGACAGCATTTTGAGTGGGAACAGTTCAAACTGGGAGTAGTGGGAGTTATTTACTGATTGAAACAAGCTGAATGTTTCTGTGCACGATGAAGATCAGCAGCTCAGCTGATCAATGAATTGACATCTATCAGTCATTTCATGAGATGAAGTCATCAGCAGACATTTGTTCTAACTGTGTGATAAATGTCAGAACGTCAGGGCTCTGCTTTAGTCACTACTTGATGATCATTGGCTCATTGTTGAATCCAGTGGCCCAGTCTGACCTCTGACCCTTTGCTGCAGGTCTTCTGTGTTATCTCCACTTTCATGTCTGATCTTCTGCTGTATCGTCCAAAATAAACATCTGAATCATTTCCAACACTTCAGCAGATCTTTAGTTTGGGCAGTACAGTACAAAACAACACATATTGTACAATACTGCCTGTAGTGGCAATTCCTTTACTTTTGACAAAACAAACGTCCCACAATTTAAAGTCCACAAGCCACTGCTGCACTGAGGTAATATTTCGTACGCAGGCAAAAGAAGTCCACTGTCCAAACTTGAAAGTTGCGTTTTTATGGTTTATTTATCCAGTTTGGCAAGCAATAACAAGATCCTTCCTGCTGCTTCTCCTGCTCTGGTAAAAAAACCATAGGCCCACCCCAATTTATGCTGGTCCTATACCAGTCTCTTTATTTATAGAAACAAAATGGCCCTACAGCTCTTACTGACTAATTTAACAAAGTAACAACAAACAAACAAAACATTGAAATAAAATATTAACCGACAAATAAACTTGTAAATAAACCCCAAAATATAAGTAAACTAACAACGAACTTTAATTAATTTCAAAATAATAAAAATAAAGAACAAATAGCTCCAACACTCCGGCCCCTAATTGTGCATACAATCACAATTACTTTAAAGTCCCAAAAGGAGGAGCTATTGCCTTAAGCAGGTCCTTAATCTTCATTGAGGATTTTCTTCACGATGCGGCTTCCAGTAGCAAAATAAGTTTTGTCACTGGCCTTTCCAAAACACTGGTTCTTGTTTGTAGTCTCACAGAACGCACCAAGCCTTTTGCATCCTGGCTTACATTTAAGACTTTGGCCATCATCCACGATCCTCTTGGAGCTGTAGCGTCTGCAATTAAAACAACATCTCCAGGTATAAGACATCTTTTAGTTTTCATCCATTTTTGTCTTTCTTGCATCAGAGGTAGGTACTCAGAAAGCCATCTCTTCCAGAACATCTCTGCCATGTACTGTACCTGTTTCCACCTTTTCCTGACATGCAGATCACTTGGATCAAACAGTCCTGGTGGTAAAACTGGTTTATTTTTCAGCAACAACAAGTGATTGGGTGTTAGTGCTTCAAGATCATTTGAGTCATCCGAAACTTTAGTAATGGGTCTGTCGTTCAATATAGCTTCAACCTCACAGAAGACTGTTTGGAGTCCTTCATCATCCAGAACTTGCTCTTTGAGAACTGAGGCTAAAAAACTCTTTATTGAACGAATGAGGCGCTCCCACACACCGCCTTGGTGAGAAGCTGCTGGGATGTTAAAGTTCCATTTCACGCCATCCTGAACAAAAGCCTTTTGAATTTTAGCATGGTCCAGCTCAGTCAAACTTTCTTTCAACTCTCGATTCGCCCCAACAAAATTGGTAGCATTATCAGATCTGATGGTCGACACTGGGCCTCGTCTACAGATGAACCTCCGCACAGCATTCATACAGGAGTCTGTATCAAGTGTACAGGCAATCTCCAGATGTACTGCACGACTGGTCAAACAAGTAAAAAGAACTCCATACCTTTTAAGGAGACTTCGTCCTCTTTTAACACTTACAGGTCCAAAATAGTCCACTCCAACATTTGTGAATGGAGCTGTGTCTGGCAGGACTCTCTCTTCAGGGAGATCCGCCATCTTTTGTTCAACAAACTTTCCTCTGTTGCGTCTACACGTGATACAACGAGAGATGATTTTCCTGGCAGCAGAATTTGCATTTAGTATCCAGTATTTTTGTCTTAGTTTTGACAGCATGTGTGCTCTTCCTGCATGTCCCAACCTTTGATGGATATGGCTTTATTCAATCGGCCACCCACTCTGAGGATTCCTGCATCCAACACTGGATCAAGTTTGTAGAGACAACTTCCCTTAGAGACTCCTTTGAGGCCATTGCTGATTAAAGCCATTTCAGTTGTAAATTTCTGTTGTTGTGCATATTGAATAATAGCTTTACTAAGTCTTCTGGAGTCAGATTTCCTTTTTTCAAAGTGGTCTTAAATCTTTCCATTCTTATCTCCACTTCTTTCTGACTTTCCAGATCTTTCTTATTCAAACCTGCAGCAAGCAACTCTTTCCTCTTCTGCGCCAGCAACACCAAAGCCTTTTTCATCTTTAGAAGCCAGGCTACAGAGATTTTAAGTTTCGCCCAAGACGAGAAGTAGTGGATAAGATAGCTGGTAGGATTTTGTAATTCCTTCACAATGACATTCATTGTCAGGTCCTTTTTGACCTCTGGATCATCTGCAGAAATTACATGGTACTCCACATCCAGTTTAGGCCATTCCTTTTCTGACTTATAGAGAAATTCTGGCCCTTTTATCCATCTTCTACATTTGAGGAAATCTCCAGCTCTCATGCCTCTGGATGCATCATCTGCAGGGTTCTCCTTGGAAGAAACGTATCTCCACTGATTCACATCTGTTGCTTCTCGGATGACAGCGATTCTGTTTGCAACAAAAGTATTAAATCTTCTGGTTTCATTGGAGATGTATTTCAGTACTGTTGTACTATCAGTCCAAAAAACTGATTTTTCCAACCTTACCTGCAGCTCTTTTTGCAGAAGCATATTCACTCGAACTGCAAGAACTGCAGCCGTCAATTCCAACCTGGGAATTGTAGTTTGCTTGAGAGGAGCAACTCTTGCCTTTCCCAGGATAAAAGCAACATGCGTGATGTTATTCTTCTCCAGCCTTAAATATGACACCGTTCCATACCCATCTTGACTTGCATCAGAAAAATGATGAATTGTGCCTTATCTGGTCTTCCAAAGCAACTTGGTTTAATGCAACGTTCCACTTTGAACTTTGAAATCAGCTGAAGATCCTCCAGCCAATCACGCCACCGCTGGGAAAGAGAGTGGGGAATAACTTCATCCCACTTCAAATTTTGCCGGCAAAGCTCTTGTAGCAACAGTTTAGCTGGCATACTGAAGGGAGACAAGATTCCCAAAGGATCATACAGTGAGCTGACCACAGACAAAATGCCCCTTCTGGTTGTTGGACGGTCCTGCAAGGAGGTTTTGAATTGGAACTTGTCTGTTTCTATGCACCACTGTAAACCCAGTGCTCTCTCTCAACTGGAAGTTGATTTGTGTCCAAATCCAGATCCTTAATTTCCTTTGCTCTTCTTTCCTCTGGGATTGACATGAGCACTGTGCGACTGTTGCTGATCCATTTTGAAAGCTTAAATCCTCCTTTAGCGCAGATATCTGTCAGCCTCTTCACCATGTGCACTGCCTCCTCTTCTGAAGCAACAGATTTCAAACAATCATCCACATAAAAGTTTCTTTTGACTGTATCAACCACTTCAGCTGGAAACTGTTGTGCATTATCATCTGCAGTTCTCTGTAGAGCATAATTTGCACAGCTTGGTGAAGATACTGCTCCAAACAAATGCACTTTCATCCTGTATTCCTGTGCAGGCCTTGTAGTGTTACCATGTTGCCACCACAGGAAACGAAGAAAGTTGACGTGTTTTTCTGAGACGTGCACTTGGTGAAACATGGAATCAATGTCCGCCATTAATGCAACAGGATCTTGTCTAAATCTGATCAGAACTCCAACCAGCGAGTTTGTGAGATCAGGTCCCTGTAGAAGCTGACTGTTCAATGATGCTCCTTTATAAGTTGTTCCACAGTCAAATACAACTCTTAACTTGCCCTTTGTGGGATGATACACTCCATGATGAGGGATGTACCACACCTTTCCATCATCTTTGTGCAACTCATCTGAAGACACAAGCTCGGCATATCCTTGTTCAAGCATGTTGTTTACACATGCAGTGTACTCATCCTTATAATGAGCATCCTTTTCAAATCTCCGTCTGAAACTCTGGAGACGCTGCTCCGCGACACAGAGGTTATTTGGCAAGCTGGGACCTTCTCTCCTGAAAGGCAAATCAATGTGATAATGATTTCCAATAAGCTTTATTGAACTACTAACAATATCCATGAAACACAGATCCTCTCTGGACATTTCAGTCTGCTCCTCTGATGATCTTTCATTAAAATCATGATTGTACTGTTTAATCAACATTTCTTCAAGACGCTCAACAGAAATCCTATTGGCTGTTACAGCAGTGCAGTTGGTTTTATTTCCACTGTTACTTCCAGTGCGCAGGGGACCATTTATGACCCAGCCAACCTTTGTTTTTACAGCATAAGGTCCACCCTCCACGCTGTTTATCACCTTCCATGGCTCTAAAACATTGGAAGCATCAGTGCCTATCAGTAGCTCCACATCTGCATTAATGTTGTGAAGTTTAACAGGTTTAAGATGAGGCCACTGATCGATGTCGCCTTGCTGGGGAATATTGACTGTAGAAACTGGCATGGTCTTTTGAGTCAAAACATCTGGCAATGGCATGAAATCATTCGTTTCCAAACCAGACACTTCCAAACCAGACAGAACTTGTGCACTAACAATCCTATCTTGACTCATTGTTCTCAAAAGGATATTGGTCTTTTTACCTTTTAGATTCAGTCTTTTTGCCAGAGTTTCTGTACAGAATGTACCTAAGCTTCCAGGATCCAAAAACGCATAGGTTTGCACAATTTTATTGCTCTTTTGGCTCTTAACTTGAACTGGAACTATAGAAAAAACTGCATCAACTTCATGACCGGCCCCAATATGCTCACGTGTCTGAGTGGTTGCAGTTGAAAAGTTGACATTAGAGCTTGTCATCTGTTGAGTTTGTTCTGAGGACGCACCTGGATCTTTGCGCTCTATATGAAGAACCTCTGGGTGCTTTTGGTGACACACGTTGCAATCCAAACGACTCCTACAGTCTTTGCTTGTGTGACCAACTTTTAAACAACCAAAAGAAATTCCCCTTTCCTTGATAAAAGTCAACTTATCCCGATGCATTTTAGCTTTAAACTGCTTACAATTCTCTCGTAAATGATTGCTGTGTGAACAAAACAAACAACCAGATCAGTGAACACTGCTCTGTGACCATTTTGTTCCTGCAGTTCATAGGCAACAACTCTCCATTTTTCCCTCAATTTGTATGGAAGTTTCATAACAACCATTCTCATGTTTGAGGGCAAATCCAACTCCTTCATATAAACAACTTGCTGTGTTAGATTCGAACATCCTTGAAGAAAAAGAGAGAATGACTGTAGACCTTTCACATCCTCACTTTTAATAGGTGCCCAACTCACAATCCTCTCCATATATGCAGAGGCAATTTTATTTTCGTTCCCAAAATGTTCTTCAAGAAGATCTTTGGCTGTGGAATAGCCCTGCTCAGGAGGTAAATGCTGACAACTATGCACCAAGTCTCTAGGCTGCCCCCTAGTGAACTGCTCTAAAAAATGCAAACAGTAGCTCCAGTTATCAGTGTTAGCTTCCACTCCATTTTCAAAGGCATTCATAAATGATCTGTACTGTAAAGGGTCTCCATCAAACACAGGGATGTTTCTGGCGGGGAGGACAGAAGATAAGTTTTGTTTTACAAGCAAAGTAGTGATGTCATTTTGTTTTTGCATAATATTTACAATCTCCTTCGTGCAATTCTCAGTCAAAGTAGGAGACTGAGGCTGTGTTTGCTGCGTCACTTGAGCTGAATCATCCACCTGATGTTGGTTTTGACTTTGTCTAGGTATGATTACTTGTGATTCAGATGCAGAATTTATACCAGAGTAATCTCTTGATGTTGGAACAAATGTATCGGCACAAGGATTTAAACTAGGCGCTTCTTGTACGTGCCCTCTTTCAAAATAAGAGTTCATTCCATCAGAACGCTCAGAGCTACAAACTGAGTTTATTTTTAAGACACGAAGCTTTGCATTGGTTGCTGCCAGCTCTGTTTCCAAGGATAATGTCTCCTTTTCTTTTCTCAGTTTTTCCTTTTCTTTTCTCAGTTTCTCCTCTTGCGCTTCGATAGAATGTTTTTGCTTTAATGCAGCGAGTCGCTCCATGAGCGCTGCCTTGTCAGCCGCAGCTTTAATGCGTGCGGAAGATGTTGATGAAATTCGACTTTGCTGTGACAAGGTTTTTGAAGGTGGCTTTACACTTGAGATATTAGAGACACTGTCTTCAGGATTTATTTCATCCAAACTTTCAACAGCTTGATCATTAAGAGCAGTATTGCTTTGTTCAGTATACGGCTCGCCTGCTTCCTGCAACCAAACCTTTACTTTGTCCATAAAAACCAATTTAGTACATCAAAACTCAGTTCATCAGTCTTTGTAGTGAAATTATGTCTTTAAACTCCAATAGCTTCACCGTTTTCCTTTACGGCTTAAACAATATTATCACTCACCAGCTTTGATAAACGAGTGACATGTTGATCCAGGCCTCAACACCAAATCCGTCTGGATTACTCACCAGACGATCCAATAACTTTTATTCAAGTTCGACGGTGATCCTTGAAATCCTTATATCCAACATATCCATTAATGAAGGATTATTCCTTTGTCCACAGGGCAGGTTTTTTACTTTATGTAGTGGCAATTCCTTTACTTTTGACAAACCAAACGTCCCACAATTTAAAGTCCACAAGCCACTGCTGCACTGAGGTAATATTTCGTACGCAGGCAAAAGAAGTCCACTGTCCAAACTTGAAAGTTGCGTTTTTATGGTTTATTTATCAATTTTGGCAAGCAATAACAAGATCCTTCCTGCTGCTTCTCCTGCTCTGGTAAAAAACCATAGGCCCACCCCAATGCATGCTGGTCCTATACCAGTCTCTTTATTTATAGAAACAAAATGGCCCTACAGCTCTTACTGACTAATTTAACAAGGTAACAACAAACAAACAAAACATTGAAACAAAATATTAATATTAAATAAACTTGTAAATAAACCCCAAAATATAAGTAAACTAACAACAAACTTTAACTAATTTCAAAATAATAAAAATAAAGAACAAATAGCTCCAACACCAATCATTTATATTCTAGAATCGATTCTCACATTAAAATATCGATATTTTAGTAATTTAGAGTAAATTTGTAGTTTATCATTAACAGGAACACAGTGGAAAGAAACTATAACATTCTGGGATAAATATATTTTACAGTGTTTATTTATCAGATAAAATACGTTAAATATCACCGTTATTATTGGCCGGCCCGGAAACAGCAGGGGTGTCCAAATTCAGAGGCTGCTTCCACCTGAGGACCCGGCCTTTGCGGTCTAAAGAAAGCTGGGTAGTGCGTCACAAGATCCCTCGGGGGAGTGAAACTCTACCGTCTGCTCCTTGCTATCTAAAATATAACAGGGCGCTGGCGTAAACTCTCGACCGTCTCACACTTTGTTTAATCATTTTCTGTTTGACGTTTATTCAGCTGTGTGAAAACCCCGGAGGAACCCTCCCGAGGGATTAATAAAGTTAAATTTGATTTAATCTAATCTAATAACTTTAATCTCAGCCAAACTGATTTACTCACGAACAAATAAAACACTGAAAAAGCCAAACAATAACATTTTTAAATTATCAAAGTGACTTATATATTATGTCTAACCAGAATAGCAAAAGACCGCGGGGGTTTGAAAACGATGTGTCGGGCCATGCTATGAATTGTGCGATATGGTTTTTCAATTTTGTTGTCCGGCTGAGAAATTCGGGAGAATGGTGGCTCCGGGAGATTTTCGGGAGGGGCACTGAAATTCGGGATTCCCCCCGAAAAATCGGGAGGGTTGGCATGTATGGCTGTGGCAACATCACTAACCTTGTCAAACACCTCGGAGTAATATCACAGAATATGACGAGCGTATGTTGAGGCGAACTGAAGAGGAGGAGAGGGACAGGTGCTGCTAGGGGACAGACGTCTCTCAGAGAGTCCTTTAGTGCTGCAGGCAGGAAACGTGTTCAAATAGCGCACAACTTCAGGTTTTTTATTTCTATGTGATGAACCCTACATTGTTAAGTGATAGGAACAAGTAATCTGATGTCCTGTAATCATTATGATGCTATAATTTGAGATACAATAAATAAAATATGTTTTTGTATAAAGTATCAGTATCGGATCAGTATCGTCGATACCACCCTGAATATTACTTGGTATCGGATCGGAAATGAAATCAGTGGTATCGAACATCACTACTAGACAGTGATCGTGATTACCGTCTGCAGGAGCGTGCAGCTGCTTAAAGCTGTAGCGTCCAGATTACTTACAGCTACTTCCTGCAGCTGATATAAGATGAGGTTGAACACAGCTTCAACCGTCTGCTTGTTGAAAAATAGTAATGGACCGCGTTTCCTTGTTAGTAACTGTAACGGCGTTGTAACGATAGGAATAGTAACTAGTTATATTACTCGTTACTGAAAAAGTAAGGCCGTTACTTGTAACGCCGTTATTCCCATCACTGGTCCTCACTCTGGACACTTGCAGTTGTCACACATGGAAATCAAATGTGTGATAAGCTGCAGGATTCAAACAAGTGTAACTTATAAATACATGTTCATACTTTTATTCCAAAATCAGAGAGAAAGAAACAGAGAGAGAGTGCAGGACAGACAGACAGGTGACAGTCTCAGGTGTATACACTGCTACAAAACAGCACAAGAGAAGGAGGATTTAGTGTTTGTGTTATTACGAGTGCTAAACAAGAAGAGTTCCAGATGGTCCAGTGGACACATGTGTGACTCCTGTGATTAAAGCATCTTTCTTTCAGCTTAACGAGTGAACCGTCAGCTCGTTCAAACACACGTTAAAGTCCGTTTGGCTCGACACCACCGAACAGAGGCAGCAATATAACATAGCTAACATTAACAGTGCAGTGAATCCTGCTTGTGCCGTCATATTCAGGACTGCAAACCGAGCAGCATCACTGACTTTCAGCTTGTTGTGTTTGTGGATATATGACTGACTTTAATTATCCATAAAATCATCACATTCGCTGTAAGATTAAGGTCGACTTAAAGATGGCGCCGGTGTGTGTGGCTTGCCATCTGTCTCTGTCAATTTTGTTTTTGTTTGTTTTGTTTTTTAAAATTTGTGCCACCCAAATCAACTCGCGACTAGTATATGAACGCCAAAAACTTTTGGATCTTCAATATTTTCTGACTAATCAGCGAGGACAGACAACAGGGTATCTACCATCCCTGGCTGATGTTCCTGTTTACCTGCTACAAGGAGCGCTTCCTCCTGCTCCGATGCATCGTCACAGACGCCGCGGTAAACGTGCCGGTCGGCTAGTGAAGCTTAAAGCTTGCCTTGCTTTTTCTCTGGATTGCAGTCTCTTCCATCGCATCCCAAGGCATCTCCTGGATCATGTTGCCCCTTGTCTGGTTCCTGTCGTAGGCTCGGGTGGACGTGAGCCTGCTCGCCGATGTTTTTCACGACTTGGGCATCGTGGAATAAACTTTGTGAATTTGTGCCCATTAACTTGGGCTTCACAGACAACTTCTGCCCATACTCCAGCTCCAACGAGGATGGCTTTAATAAATGCCCGGTCCATAGCAAGTAAAACATTTGTCATAAATGATTTATTTTCTTCAAATGGTTTGGATCTCCTGTTTGTGACTGAGACATGGATGAAAATTGGTGAGTCTAGTTTCATTTCTGAACTATTGCCCTCCGACTGCTCATTTTTAAATGCTCCAAGGATATCGGGTAGAGGAGGAGGAGGTGATTGCATCAAATTGTCATAATCCCCGCAGACTTTATAAGACCATCAGTTCTATTTTAAATGTGCCCCAGTCTGCCACCCAGGAAGGCTCTGCTAATAGATGTAATCATTTTCTTTCTTTTTTTGTAAACAAGGTTGAGTCCATCAGGTCAGCAATAGTACCTCCTACATATGACCCATCCACGTTTAGTCCCTGTTCAGCTGCCTTATACCAGTTTGAACCCATCTCAATTACACTTCTTAACGAGATGGTTAGACAAATTAAACTGGTTAAAACATCTACACTCCACTGAAACAGGACTTTTATGTGTTTTTAATGATATCTTTTTAGCTACTGATTGTGGAAGTTCTGTGATCCTTTTACTTTTAGATCTTACTGCAGCGTTTGACACTGTTGACCACAATATTCTTATCTCTCGTTTGGAACACCTGGTTGGCATCAAAGGTGCAGCACTGGATTGGGTTCGCTCATATTTGAGTTGCAGAACATTTAGTGTTAAAGTTGAAAATTTTGAGTCCACCTCAGCCCCCCTTTCTTGTGGGGTGCCCCAGGGCTCAATCCTTGGCCCTCTTCTTTTTTCATTATACCTGCTCCCTTTGGGGTCTATTTATAGAAAACACAATATCCTTTCACTGTTACGCAGACAACTGCCAAATTTATTTGCCTTTAGCACCAAATGGCCGAGGCTCCATCCAAATCCTTTTAAACTGCCTTGAAGATGTCAAAGCTTGGATGGCTCTGAACTTTTTGAGTTTCAATGAGAGTAAAACGGAGGTGATTGTATTTAGACCTAATAATATTTCATGCAACCCGCTCGTAAACTGTGGTTGGCTAGGGTCTTATATCAAGCAGCATGTGACAAACTTGGGAGTCATTATGGACTCAGATTTTAAATTAAACAAACATATTAATTCAGTGTTGCAAAAAAGCTTTTTTCAGCTGAGGCAAATAGTTTTGTCAAGACGTGACATGGAGAAGGTAATACATGCCTTTATTTCAACACGGCTTGACTATTGCAATGCACTTTATGTTGGAGTCAGCCAAGGGTCTCTTTCTCATCTTCAGCTCGTTCAAAATGCTGCTGCCTGCCTCTTGACTGGTACCCACAGGCATGAACATGTAACACCTATCCTGTCATCTCTTCACTGGCTTCCTGTTCACCAGTCCTAACACTGGTTTATAAATGCCTTAATGGTCTTGCTCCCCCATACCTTTCCGAGTTACTTCAGCCTTATATTCCTTCATCAACCCTCAGATCAGCTGACCAGCTGCTGTTGGTTGTCCCAAAATCAAGGCTCAAATGCAGAGGAGAACGAGCCTTTTCAATTATGGCCCCAAAACTTTGGAATACGCTGCCTTTAAATATTAGACAGGCATCTTAGTTTCCTGTTTTTAAAATGGTTTTGAAAACACACCTTTTTTTGATAGCGTTCAGACTGGCGTGAGTTGATATTTGTATGTGTTGTGTTGATATTGATTATGCTAGCATTAGGTATTTTCTGTTCTGCAGCAGTTTGCCCTCTAGTGGTTGTTTTTGTGTATTTTTTACTCTGCAAGATCTAGCCAGAGGCAGTTTCACCTCTGTTAATCTGTTGCCATCCATGCCTTCACAAGTTGATAAACGGCATCATCTGTAAGTAATATTGTTTGTTATCACTGAGACGACTTGTGTGCATTATTATTTGTTGTGAAGGCGTGATATAGTTTGTAGTTTGAATTTAATTTGAATGCATGTATAACCCAAGCTAGTAAGGTTAAGCTAGCTCATATGCCATGTGCTTTCTTTAACATTTTGATCATGAGCGTGATGTCACGGTTTGCGGGTGCAAGCCGTGTGGGAATTATTTAGGACCAGAAGCAGCAGCTCAGGTGCAGGTGAATATTTATTGACAGGAGTGCAAATCAACAGAAATGGCAGGTGACATAAAAAACCTAAACTGGGTAAAACTAACAAAACAAACCAGAAATGAAGATGCAGGGAGGTCCGGGGAAATACAAATGGAGAGACGCAGGGAGACCGAGGGGAAACAACACAGACAAACCAGCAACGAGGACGAGGTAACACACACTATGGCTGTGTCCCAATTCAGGGTATGCACGCTTGAAGTACGCATTTTAAGTGCCATTACGTCACTGCCACGCGACGACGGCTGTCCCAATTCAAAGTGTACTTCAAATGCATACTCCAAATGCGCCGTCGATTTCCCCAAATATCAAGCGTGGTCCGGTGCACGCTTCGTGGCCCCATATATCCCACAATCCATAGCGCGGCGGTGGGTGTGGATAATTTTGCCGCAAAATACGGCAGAAGGGAGCGGCTGAAGAGTGAACTGTCAAAAGTAAGTACTGAATATTATGTCACTTATTTATGTGCGAATGTTTAAGAACATTAAAACATTACTGTTGGCCACATGTCGGCAAAGTTATGTGACATTAGTGATGTTTGCACTTTCAGCGTCAGCTTGGTTTTAAAGCCTCTACTTCTAAATACATATATAGTCGACCTTAATCTAACAGAGAATGTGATGATTTTATGCGTAATTAAAGTCAGTCATATATCCACAAACACAACGAGCTGAAAGTCAGTGATGCTGCTCGGTTTGCAGTCCTGAATATGACGGCACAAGCAGGATTCACTGCACTGTTAATGTTAGCTATGTTATATTGCTGCCTCTGTTCGGTGGTGTCGAGCCAAACGGACTTTAACGTGTGTTTGAACGAGCTGACGGTTCACTCGTTAAGCTGAAAGAAAGATGCTTTAATCACAGGAGTCACACATGTGTCCACTGGACCATCTGGGAACTCTTCTTGTTTAGCACTCGTAATAACACAAACACTAAATCCTCCTTCTCTTGTGCTGTTTTGTAGCAGTGTGTACACCTGAGACTGTCACCTGTCTGTCTGTCCTGCACTCTCTCTCTGTTTCTTTCTCTCTGATTGTGGAATAAAAGTATGAACATGTATTTATAAGTTACACTTGTGTTTGAATCCTGCAGCTTATCACACATTTGATTTCCATGTGTGACAACTGCAAGTGTCCAGAGTGAGGACAGACTGAGGGAGCCACTGCTGCACATCATCTGTGAGGCTTTGCACCCCTGATGATCCACCAGGACAAACTCAGCAGTGTGTGAGGAAGAGGAGGAGGAAGAGCCAGCAGCAGCTGACAGATGGAGAGAATAGACAGACTGTTCCCTGTTTGTGAAGGACTGCTAGGAAAGTTTAACATAACTAATTATCTGTCCTGAATCAGTCTTATTAGGTAATGTTCAAATAATGTTATCATCCCAGTGTTTTCAGTGTGGGAGAAAGTACTCAGGGACTTCAAGTTACACACTATGAAAGGCAGCAACAAGTTTAATATTCAGAAACCTAAAGTATGTATCAGCAGCAGAATGGAGCTAAAAATAAATGTTTGTTTCAGTTCTATGAAGCTTTGAGTATTTTGGATTAGTAGCACTGCTGTGTTTGTTGCATCATATTGCTGTAATTGTTTATATGCTTTATATATTCTGAGCTAAGTTGATCTATAGTGTTACATCATATTCTATAAGGATGTTATGTGTTTGTATACTTTCTGCCCAGTTTGACCCATTTAGTAGAAGTCAGCCTGTTTAAGGCTCTGATATCTATTCTGTATGACTTAAAGCAGTTATGACACGGTCTGATTTTCTCACCCAATAAAGGAATATTTCATATATCAGTCTGATCTTCATTCGATCAGAAACAGCTCGTACATTTTCTTTTTACACATATATGTAAGCATTAAGCCAAATTTAGTAATGCCAACATATTGAAAGAACAATGTTTGTCTCTTATATATAATACATCTGTATAAAGGAAATATAAATAACTGCTACTTGCATCTTTGACCCAGAGTTCAAGCTCATATACATATGTATATCTATCTATATATCTATATATCTATATATATATATATATATATATATATATATATATATATATAATCTGACAATACATATAATATTGTCCATATTATATTAACATTACCACAGTGAGATGACTTTAGTCTCATGAACAACATTAGCTAATTATTATTTACTAACTAATCTTGAAATGACTGTTCAGTACAGAAATGAAGCCCAACTATCATGTTTTACAGTCCTGTGGTCTCAACTAATCAAAGTGATGTCATGACAAAAATGAATGACCAACAAAACATTTTTTCTCCTTCATTTCTGTCACACAAAGCTGTATGAAACATTTCTCGCGGTTAGTATCATGGTTGCTAGGCAACCTGAACAGCGCGACGAAGGCTAGACCGTCCCATTTCACAAGCCTCTCACTTCCGCACTTCCCGTACTAGTAGTACGCACCGTACGTAGTACGCGTAGTGTGCGTACTTCAAGCGTGCAGACCCTGAATTGGGACACAGCCGATGTTGTCTGCTGTGTTTGCACATGCTCAGTGTGACAGGATGTTGTCTGCCTGTGTTTGCACATGCTCAGTGTGACAGGATGTTGTCTGCTGTGTTTGCACATGCTCAGTGTGACAGGATGTTGTCTGCTGTGTTTGCACATGCTCAGTGTGACAGGATGTTGTCTGCTGTGTTTGCACATGCTCAGTGTGACAGGATGTTGTCTGCTGTGTTTGCACATGCTCAGTGTGACAGGATGTTGTCTGCTGTGTTTGCACATGCTCAGTGTGACAGGATGTTGTCTGCTGTGTTTGCACATGCTCAGTGTGACAGGATGTTGGCTGCTGTGAAAGCTGAATGCTCTCTGGTTAGAAGTGATGTCACACATTAGGATAACTGTGCTCGCTCTCTGTCAGAGTACCAGGGCCTCGCTTTGACCACATGACTCTCAGTACACAGCATGATGTGTGCGCTGTAAACAGGAAGCAGAGGAGCAGGACTGAAGTGAACCTCTGAGGATCAAACTGAGACTAAGCTCCAGATGTTTCCACATGTTTCTGCTCTGCCGTGTGTTTGATGATTATTTCAGGTATAGATGATGGAATATGACCAGTCTGATGTCAGCCTGCTTCTCTGACAGTGCCTCACCTCTCTGTGCTGCCACCTGCTGGCTCTGATCATTACTGACTGAGTCCTTGCTGCCACTTTATTAGGTACAGCTTGCTAACACAGGCTCAGACCTGCTTTGCCTTCAGAGCCGCCTTAAATCTTCATGGCTCAGATTCAGCGAAGTGCTGGAAACATCCCTCAGAGTCATGTGATCAGTGACGTCTGCTTTAGCACTGACAGATAGAGAAGTGCATCCACATAAACAGGATATATAATAATAATAATAATAATCACATCCTGATTTTCAGCTTTTCAGCCCTTTGTCTGGTGCTAATCCAGCTGTGTGTCTTTGTGATGACAGTAAATACATGTCAGACTAACAGCTCCTGTTTTACTGCATTAAAGTGATAAGATGACTTCAGCACTTTGACATGGATGGTAGTGAAAGCAGGAAATGACAAATGTAGCACAGCAGCAGCTTTTAACACGTCTGAGCTGGAAACAGAAACTCTGGTATGAACATCATTCATAGAACAGCTTCCAGCTTCTTTTGGTTGGCTACAGTTTGGATGGATTTGCATTTAAAGATGCAAAGAGACTAAAATGGTTAGGGTCAGGAGGTCAAAGGTCAGAGCTCCTGTGGATCTGAGGGCAGCTTCACACTGGAGAAGGATGAAGGAGTCTGACCTGAGCCAGTGTTTGACATGAACACATCAGCACTGCTATCAGTGAGCCTAACGACAGCCGTTAGCATCATTTCAGTGTTTCAGTCATTTAAAAACACTTCCTGTCACTGTGGTGGTTACAGTGACATCATGCAGTTTGTGCTTTGACCTCCAGAGGGCGACAAATCAGCACAGACAGAGAGCTCCATTCAAACTTTGCTGCCATCAGTAATAATTCTTCAAATATAATCATCAGTGTTTGAGCAGTTATGATATCAGGGACAATCTAGACATGTGTGACAATACTGAACATGTCACATGACACACCTTAAACATCATGTGATCCACTCTCAGTCTGCACTTTCATTCATGACTCCAACAGGTCGAAATTAGCTTTGAACCATCAGTTCAGTGTTGAAATATTTAAACGTTGCAGGAAGAAGAACAACAAAGTGATGACAGATGTTTGTGCTTCAAACAGGAAAACCAGCAGAAATAAATCACAGCCTGCCAGAGGTTTAGGAGTGTCTGAGGTGCACAGAGAGTTTGGGAGTTTACGAGGTTGAATGCAGCACAGTGTGTTAATGCTCCTGATTGTCCTCAAACGCCGCATTAGGCTCAAAGTTTACTTCCACTTCCTTGAGCTTCGTGGAGTGGAGCTTGTTGTTTGTGTGAGTGAAGAAACTGTAAGTTTGCTTTGTTTCCTCCTTTAACAGTTTGTGTTTAGGAACTTTACTGTTTGTTCAGCTCATGTTTGATTTCTTCACACAACAAACTGTGTGTGTTTGTATTTCCGGTCTCTCCATTAAATTCCCAATTCAGGGTCTGCAGCCTTAAAGTACGCAGCCGTAACGGTCCTCAAGGGCCGCGTACTCAATGACCGCTAAGGCCATAAGTGCGAGGCTTGTGAAATGGGACGGTCTGGCCTCCGTCGCGCAGCTCAGGTTGCCTAGCAACCATGATCCTAACCGCTGGAAATGTTTCATACAGCTTTGTTTGACAGAAATGAAGGAGACAAAAAATGTTCTGTTGGTCATTCATTTTTGTCATGACATCACTTTGATTAGTTGAGAACATATTTTGTTCATTTGTTTGTTTGTTTGTTCATACATTAGCTCTGTGTTATTTAATGTATCTGAGGCTGAGACCACAGGACTGTAAAAACCTGATTGTTGGGCTTCATTTCTGTACTGAACAGTTATTTTAAGATGAGCTAGTAAATAACAATTAGCTAATGTTGTTCATGAGACTAAAGTCATCTCATTTTGGTAATGTAAATATAATATGGCCAATATTATAGTTATTATATTAATTATATTAATCATTACTGGTTATTACAGCAGTGAGTTTGAACTCCATGTCAAATATTGAGCTTCAGTAAAGATTCAAGTTCCAGTTATTTATATTTCCTATCACCTTAAATCTTCATTCAAAGGACAAGTATCTCTGACAGTGTATATATAGATTGTATTATATATAAGAGACAAACATTGTTCTTTCAATATGTTGGCATTACTAAATTTGGCTCAATGCTTTATATATTTGTGTAAAAAGAAAATGTACGAGCTGTGATAACTGTTTCTGATAGAATGAAGATCAGACTGATATATGAAATATTCCTTTATTGGGTGAGAAAATCAGACCATGTCATAACTGCTTTAAGTCATACAGAATAGATATCAGAGCCTTAAACAGGCTGACTTCTGCTAAATGGGTCAAACTGGGCAGAAAGTATACAAACACATAACATCCTTATAGAATATGATGTAACACTATAGATCAACTTACCTCAGAATATATAAAAGCATATAAACAATTACAGCAATATGATGCAACAAACACAGCAGTGCTACTAATCCAAAATACTCAAAGCTTCATAGAACTGAAACAAACATTTATTTTTAGCTCCATTCTGCTGCTGATACATACTTTAGGTTTCTGAATATTAAACTTGTTGCTGCCTTTCATAGTGTGTAACTTGAAGTCCCTGAGTACTTTCTCCCACACTGAAAACACTGGGATGATAACATTATTTGAACATTACCTAATAAGACTGATTCAGGACAGATAATTAGTTATGTTAAACTTTCCTAGCAGTGCTTCACAAACAGGGAACAGTCTGTCTATTCTCTCCATCTGTCAGCTGCTGCTGGCTCTTCCTCCTCCTCTTCCTCACACACTGCTGAGTTTGTCCTGGTGGATCATCAGGGGTGCAAAGCCTCACAGATGATGTGCAGCAGTGGCTCCCTCAGTCTGTCCTCACTCTGGACACTTGCAGTTGTCACACATGGAAATCAAATGTGTGATAAGCTGCAGGATTCAAACACAAGTGTAACTTATAAATACATGTTCATACTTTTATTCCACAATCAGAGAGAAAGAAACAGAGAGAGAGTGCAGGACAGACAGACAGGTGACAGTCTCAGGTGTATACACTGCTACAAAACAGCACAAGAGAAGGAGGATTTAGTGTTTGTGTTATTACGAGTGCTGAACAAGAAGAGTTCCCAGATGGTACAGTGGACACATGTGTGACTCCTGTGATTAAAGCATCTTTCTTTCAGCTTAACGAGTGAACCGTCAGCTCGTTCAAACACACGTTAAAGTCCGTTTGGCTCGACACCACCGAACAGAGGCAGCAATATAACATAGCTAACATTAACAGTGCAGTGAATCCTGCTTGTGCCGTCATATTCAGGACTGCAAACCAAGCAGCATCACTGACTTTCAGCTTGTTGTGTT
>NW_027051819.1:0-38637 GCF_036321145.2 Pelmatolapia mariae
CTGTGCCCCTTGTCCACCTACTCTGGGGACCCCCTGTCTTTACACTGAAACAATATGTATATGTGTGTGTATATATCCTATAACTGTATAACCCATCAACGGGATTCCACTTGTAATGATTTTCCTTTAACTCTCATATGGAGAGTAACTTTTTGGGAAAAACTGCATATATTTCCATTCACAAATTACTGTCATCCTGTGTATACATATACTCTGACTGTACATATCATCAACTTTATTCTATTGATGATGATGTTCCCTTTAACTCTCACATGGAGAGTGACAATTTGTGAAAACTGTATATATTTCTGTTCACAAACTACTGTCATCCTGTGTATACATATACTCTGACTGTACATATCATCAACTTTATTCTATTTGTGATGATGTTCCGTTAACTCTCACATGGAGAGTGACACTTTGTGAATACTGTATATATTTCTGTTCACAAATTACTGTGATCCAAGGTGCTCCTGAACGCACCACACGGACAAACAACCAATCACTTTAAACTGTTTTTAAAGGGACCTCTGACCCACGGAGCAAGAACTCCTCTCATTGGTTGAGACCCGCGGCATTTAAAAATGGACTTGCGCAGTGTACACACCGGCGACTCGGACTGTATTTGTTGTATTTTTAAACCCTTTTCATTCTTTGAGCAAGCCAGCCTGAAGAAGGTTTATCTTTACCGAAACGTCGCGATCTTGGCTTGCTTTATTGCATTATTGTCCGCTTTTGTTTTTCTTGCATTGTGCAAAAATAAAAGCGCTCAGTTATTATACCAAGCTAAACGTGAGTGTGATTCGTTTGCGTACAGCTGCTTAACATTACTAGCACAGTCACCAGTGACCAGTTAGTTAAGCCAAAGCCACAAGTGAGACCGCAAACATGCCCACGTTTGCAGCGGAGGACCAGTGGACTGTCGTCCGAGGGCGCAAGGATCGGAGAGGAGGCCGCGACTTCACGAGCGGCCGGAGATCGCCCCGACGGACCGGCTACTCATCCCGCAACAGACGCCGGACCTACGCATCCGTGGTCAGAGGACGCGACCACCGGGATGACAGAGAAGTACCGCCCCGACGGACCAGCTACCCGTCCCGCAACAGACGTCAGACCTACGCATCGGTGGTCAGAGGACGTGACCACCGGGATGACAGAGAAGTACCGCCCCGACGGACCAGCTACCCGTCCCGCAACAGACGTCAGACCTACGCATCGGTGGTCAGAGGACGTGACCACCGCGATGACAGAGAAGTACCACCTCGCGGGACTAGCTACCCGTCCCGCAACAGACACCAGACCTACGTATCGGTGGCCAGAGGACGTGACCACCGTGATGAGAGAGAAGTTCCTCACACATGGCAGCGTAACCAGAGGAGAGAGCGGCCGGCCCCGGACCGCTATGCTGCCCGTCACCGAGATCGGACTGAACGAGAGCGGCGGTTTGAACGGAGACCAGCTCAGGACAGACGGTATGTGAAGCATGTCAGATCTGAACAAACTGAGCCTCCCAAAAACAAAATACCGTCTGATGATCCGGACTTTTCCACCAAAGTCCGAATTATTCATAGACTCATCAAATCAGTCCACCACCTTAAAAATGTTTCGAAGGACGCATATCCGCCCTCTTTGAACAAAATAGCCCAGAACTTAATGACTGTTATTAAGCCAGCCGTCCCCAGTAAACGGACACAGACTCTTATTGAGGGGAATGCTAAAAACTGGGCGCACAATGCTATTGTGATTCTCCGTCAACATTATTCTGACGCTATTGATGAGGAGGTAAAAAGCCTTTTTGAGTTCCCCAAGCAGGACTGGAGGGGACCCTTTGAAGTGGCGACATCTTGGGCCAAAAGGAATCTGGGCCGCCGCCTCCAGCCCGAATCGTTGGAGCAGACCCAGGCAGTCATCGTGGCGAAGCTGGCAGACCTGAGGGCAGACACCAGACCGGCAGAGCAGGGACACACAGCCAGTGAGCCGGCACGACAACCAGAGGTGAGTGAGGACTTAATACAGCTCGACTCTGTGGAACCCCTGGTGGAAATACCACAGCCAGCCCCTTCACACGCACGACCCGCCACACCGCAGCCCAGCACCAGCCGGGCCAGGACGATTACTGCGCAGGTCCATGCTCCACCTGCAGCGGACACCGTAACCGTGGCAACAGCGGCGACCATGACTGACCCCATCAGAGGTGACTGGTCACCCTTCATGGAGAGAGAAGAAGAGGAGGACAACGACCTGAGGCCTACCACCCCCCGTGAAGTTCCACTCGAACCAGGGCCCGAGCCAACTTCACCAAAAGACCGGAGGGTGAGAAGGGTCCTTGCCGCGCTCCACGTGACCTCCACTGGGGAGAAGTCACCTCCGCCCACCCAACCTCCACAGCCTTCGGAGGACATGGAGATCGAGGTGATGGACCTCACACAGGAGGAATCCACCCCCACCAAATCCAAAGGTGGCAGACGACCAGCGCCCAAACCTCTGACGGCTTCACACGGCAGCCTGCCACGCACGACTCAGGATAGACTGCGATGCTGCGTGCAGACCCGCCTCCAGACGAAGAGAATTGAAGAATCCTCCTTGTCTCCTCCCTCCTCACCAGCTTCACGAATTCAACAAACCCACGCTCCAACGAGACACCAGAACACGCAGAGGAAACTGCAAGACTGGAGCCTTCACATAAGGGAAACATCACTCATCATTGGTGATTCAAATGTGAGCACACTCCCATCCTTTTCAGCACCGGGTGTGCAAATTGACAGCTTTCCAGGGGCAAAATGGTGCCATGCACAGGCCCTGCTGGAAAAAGCAACCTGCGATGGAGACGTGGAAACACTGGTGTTATCTTTTGGTCTGAACAACAGGTCACAAAGGGACAAGAACACACCAGTCACGGAGCTGAAAAAGACATTGAAGACAGCCCAAGAAAAATTTCCTGAGGCTGATATCTACATCCCAGTTGTTAACTTTTCCTCAGCTCTGCCCCAGAATGAGCAGGAAACATTGTTGTACTTGAACACCTTCATTGCAGGTTTGGACAATCACATCCCGGCTCTTCCTACTTCTATGTTCAACACGGAGAAGGACGAAATCCACTGGACTGATAAGACGGCGATGTGCATGCTGAGTCACTGGAATGACTATGTAAATGGGGGGTCCCCATAAGCCCAGCGAAAAGGGAGGGGGTGAGTAGTGGTGTTATTAATTTGTCCAAACATTTCCAGCCTTCCACTGCTCAGCGGACCCTTTTGAACAGGGGCCTTAATTTCATTCCCACAAAAGATTATAATAAAAACTTCCTGTTGCAATGTAAATATGATATCCAACAATACCATAGAAGAGTCAGATTGGCTATACATTATGGGGACAAGTCTGACACAGAACCCCAGCCTTTCACGCCCAAATCTGACTGGTCTCCTCCCATGGGTCAGCTTCCACCTGAGGTACCCACCTTGGTGAAGGCTGACTATGAATACTTTCAGGATCATTTTTGTATTGATCGCATAAAACCCAATTTGACGGGAGAAGAAACCAAAGCTCTAAAGGAGTTAAGAGAAAACAAACAAATAATTATAAAACCGGCAGATAAAGGCAGTGCTGTAGTCATCCTGGACAGAGATCAGTATTTGCAGGAGGGCTACAGACAACTAAATGATACAATATACTATTCAAAATTAAATAAACCTATTTATTTAGAAACATTACCTATTGTAGAGAAAATAATCAATAATTTATATCTAAAGAAATTTATTAATATGAAACAGAAAAACTATTTACTAGGCTCCTCTGAGCCAAGAGGAAGGCTGTTTTATCTACTGCCCAAGATCCACAAAGACCCAGCCAAGTGGTCTATTCCTTTCCAAGTGCCCCCCGGGCGTCCCATTGTGTCTGACTGTGAAAGTGAAACTTACCGCACAGCAGAGTATTTGGACTTTTTTTTAAATCCCTTATCCACAAAGCATGACAGCTACATTAAAGATACCTATGACTTTGTGGAAAAGGTGAAGCAGATAGAAGTACCCGCTGAATCATTTCTCTTCTCTATTGACATTGACAGCCTTTACACCAATATTGACATTAAGGAGGGAATTAACTCAATCAGGAACATTTTCCATAAATATCCGGACAAGAAAAGGCCAGAGAAAGAACTATTACAATTGTTGGAAATTAATCTCACGAGAAACGATTTTGAGTTCAACGGGGACTTCTTTTTACAAATAAAAGGGACAGCCATGGGCAAGAAATTTGCCCCTGCATATGCCAACATATTTATGGCTGAATGGGAAACTGCAGCCCTTGCAAAGTGTGTTAAAAAACCACTGTATTACTACAGGTTTCTCGATGACATCTGGGGAGTGTGGCATCATTCTGAACAGGATTTTGAAACGTTTATAAGCACTCTGAATGATCATAATGACTCTATTAAACTCAAGTACACAATTAACAAAACCACAATTGATTTTTTAGACACAACCACCTTTAAAGGCCCAAATTTCTCACAGACCCACAAATTGGACATTAAAGTATTCTTCAAACCCACGGACACACACGCTCTGTTGTTCAAAACGAGCTTTCACCCAAAACATACCTTTGCTGGTTTAATTAAGTCCCAATTACTAAGATTTCATAGAATTTGCACGCAGCAGACTGACTTCAAAGGAGCGACCAAAATCCTATTTTCAGCTCTCGCCACTAGAGGGTACTGTCGCTCTTTCCTTAGGAAATGTCTTAAATCATTCCTACAGACCAAACCCATTGATTTGGCTCCTATTCTGCCAGTGGTTTTGACATATGCCCCATCAACATGCAGATTGATCAGAGTGATTAAGAACAATTTTCAGGATTTTGTCCAGAAAACCCAATTACTGGGAGATTACAAGGTGATAGCTGCCTTTAGGAGGAATAGAAACCTGAGAGATTTCCTTATTAAGGCGAAAATTTCACCCCTCTCTGAGCCCAAACTCAGAAACCAGGGGCAATTTTTTAAGCACCAAAAATGGTTGCGTAGTTTTTCAAATGGAAATGTATTCCGCTCACAGTGTAATGGTACTCCACGCTCCAAGAACTGTGTGTATTTGATCACCTGCAGCAAATGTGGGATTCAATATGTTGGGGAGACAGGAAACACACTCCTGACCAGATTCACCCAGCACAGATACAATGTGTTTAGGAAAAAAAACACACACACATATCTGGTACAACATTTCTTGTCACATGGCTGGGAATCTGTCAGGGCCACAGTGACAGAGGCAAATCCCAGATGGACAACTCAACAGAGAAGGAAGGCTGAGAGACTCTGGATTGCCAAATTAGATACTGTACACCCTAAGGGGTTGAATGAAAAAAGTTTTTAAAGGGCATAAAGTCCCAAATAATGTATATAGTTTTGATTATTCTTCATTTGTTGCTGGGGTTTTCACTGTCATTGTTATCATTGTCATGCGGTCTGTTTGTATACTAATTGATAGAGCATCCTGACCCTGAGATTCATCCTAACCCTAACCAATTTTAACCCTGTGCTGGGCTCAACCTCATTCTTGAAGCCCAACCCTGAACTTAATCCTAAACCTAACCACCTTTAACCCTATACTGGGATGACCCCAGACCCTAAACTCAACCCTCCCCCCCTCTCTCCCCCTCCCTTTCTCCCTCCCTCTCTCCCTCCCCCCTTCTCTCTCTCTCCCTCCCTCCCTCCCTCATCTGGAAGCCTCAGACTCAGGTTATTAAAACGATCCCTTTTTCAGGGCATCAAGTGTGTGACATGGTTCCCTGAGCCAGGAACAAGGATGGACTGTGCATTGGTGCCCGATTGCCGAAGGCAATCGGACCCCCAATTTGTTTTTCCCTAATCGGCCTGTGCCCCTTGTCCACCTACTCTGGGGACCCCCTGTCTTTACACTGAAACAATATGTATATGTGTGTGTATATATCCTATAACTGTATAACCCATCAACGGGATTCCACTTGTAATGATTTTCCTTTAACTCTCATATGGAGAGTAACTTTTTGGGAAAAACTGCATATATTTCCATTCACAAATTACTGTCATCCTGTGTATACATATACTCTGACTGTACATATCATCAACTTTATTCTATTGATGATGATGTTCCCTTTAACTCTCACATGGAGAGTGACAATTTGTGAAAACTGTATATATTTCTGTTCACAAACTACTGTCATCCTGTGTATACATATACTCTGACTGTACATATCATCAACTTTATTCTATTTGTGATGATGTTCCGTTAACTCTCACATGGAGAGTGACACTTTGTGAATACTGTATATATTTCTGTTCACAAATTACTGTGATCCAAGGTGCTCCTGAACGCACCACACGGACAAACAACCAATCACTTTAAACTGTTTTTAAAGGGACCTCTGACCCACGGAGCAAGAACTCCTCTCATTGGTTGAGACCCGCGGCATTTAAAAATGGACTTGCGCAGTGTACACACCGGCGACTCGGACTGTATTTGTTGTATTTTTAAACCCTTTTCATTCTTTGAGCAAGCCAGCCTGAAGAAGGTTTATCTTTACCGAAACGTCGCGATCTTGGCTTGCTTTATTGCATTATTGTCCGCTTTTGTTTTTCTTGCATTGTGCAAAAATAAAAGCGCTCAGTTATTATACCAAGCTAAACGTGAGTGTGATTCGTTTGCGTACAGCTGCTTAACATTACTAGCACAGTCACCAGTGACCAGTTAGTTAAGCCAAAGCCACAAGTGAGACCGCAAACATGCCCACGTTTGCAGCGGAGGACCAGTGGACTGTCGTCCGAGGGCGCAAGGATCGGAGAGGAGGCCGCGACTTCACGAGCGGCCGGAGATCGCCCCGACGGACCGGCTACTCATCCCGCAACAGACGCCGGACCTACGCATCCGTGGTCAGAGGACGCGACCACCGGGATGACAGAGAAGTACCGCCCCGACGGACCAGCTACCCGTCCCGCAACAGACGTCAGACCTACGCATCGGTGGTCAGAGGACGTGACCACCGGGATGACAGAGAAGTACCGCCCCGACGGACCAGCTACCCGTCCCGCAACAGACGTCAGACCTACGCATCGGTGGTCAGAGGACGTGACCACCGCGATGACAGAGAAGTACCACCTCGCGGGACTAGCTACCCGTCCCGCAACAGACACCAGACCTACGTATCGGTGGCCAGAGGACGTGACCACCGTGATGAGAGAGAAGTTCCTCACACATGGCAGCGTAACCAGAGGAGAGAGCGGCCGGCCCCGGACCGCTATGCTGCCCGTCACCGAGATCGGACTGAACGAGAGCGGCGGTTTGAACGGAGACCAGCTCAGGACAGACGGTATGTGAAGCATGTCAGATCTGAACAAACTGAGCCTCCCAAAAACAAAATACCGTCTGATGATCCGGACTTTTCCACCAAAGTCCGAATTATTCATAGACTCATCAAATCAGTCCACCACCTTAAAAATGTTTCGAAGGACGCATATCCGCCCTCTTTGAACAAAATAGCCCAGAACTTAATGACTGTTATTAAGCCAGCCGTCCCCAGTAAACGGACACAGACTCTTATTGAGGGGAATGCTAAAAACTGGGCGCACAATGCTATTGTGATTCTCCGTCAACATTATTCTGACGCTATTGATGAGGAGGTAAAAAGCCTTTTTGAGTTCCCCAAGCAGGACTGGAGGGGACCCTTTGAAGTGGCGACATCTTGGGCCAAAAGGAATCTGGGCCGCCGCCTCCAGCCCGAATCGTTGGAGCAGACCCAGGCAGTCATCGTGGCGAAGCTGGCAGACCTGAGGGCAGACACCAGACCGGCAGAGCAGGGACACACAGCCAGTGAGCCGGCACGACAACCAGAGGTGAGTGAGGACTTAATACAGCTCGACTCTGTGGAACCCCTGGTGGAAATACCACAGCCAGCCCCTTCACACGCACGACCCGCCACACCGCAGCCCAGCACCAGCCGGGCCAGGACGATTACTGCGCAGGTCCATGCTCCACCTGCAGCGGACACCGTAACCGTGGCAACAGCGGCGACCATGACTGACCCCATCAGAGGTGACTGGTCACCCTTCATGGAGAGAGAAGAAGAGGAGGACAACGACCTGAGGCCTACCACCCCCCGTGAAGTTCCACTCGAACCAGGGCCCGAGCCAACTTCACCAAAAGACCGGAGGGTGAGAAGGGTCCTTGCCGCGCTCCACGTGACCTCCACTGGGGAGAAGTCACCTCCGCCCACCCAACCTCCACAGCCTTCGGAGGACATGGAGATCGAGGTGATGGACCTCACACAGGAGGAATCCACCCCCACCAAATCCAAAGGTGGCAGACGACCAGCGCCCAAACCTCTGACGGCTTCACACGGCAGCCTGCCACGCACGACTCAGGATAGACTGCGATGCTGCGTGCAGACCCGCCTCCAGACGAAGAGAATTGAAGAATCCTCCTTGTCTCCTCCCTCCTCACCAGCTTCACGAATTCAACAAACCCACGCTCCAACGAGACACCAGAACACGCAGAGGAAACTGCAAGACTGGAGCCTTCACATAAGGGAAACATCACTCATCATTGGTGATTCAAATGTGAGCACACTCCCATCCTTTTCAGCACCGGGTGTGCAAATTGACAGCTTTCCAGGGGCAAAATGGTGCCATGCACAGGCCCTGCTGGAAAAAGCAACCTGCGATGGAGACGTGGAAACACTGGTGTTATCTTTTGGTCTGAACAACAGGTCACAAAGGGACAAGAACACACCAGTCACGGAGCTGAAAAAGACATTGAAGACAGCCCAAGAAAAATTTCCTGAGGCTGATATCTACATCCCAGTTGTTAACTTTTCCTCAGCTCTGCCCCAGAATGAGCAGGAAACATTGTTGTACTTGAACACCTTCATTGCAGGTTTGGACAATCACATCCCGGCTCTTCCTACTTCTATGTTCAACACGGAGAAGGACGAAATCCACTGGACTGATAAGACGGCGATGTGCATGCTGAGTCACTGGAATGACTATGTAAATGGGGGGTCCCCATAAGCCCAGCGAAAAGGGAGGGGGTGAGTAGTGGTGTTATTAATTTGTCCAAACATTTCCAGCCTTCCACTGCTCAGCGGACCCTTTTGAACAGGGGCCTTAATTTCATTCCCACAAAAGATTATAATAAAAACTTCCTGTTGCAATGTAAATATGATATCCAACAATACCATAGAAGAGTCAGATTGGCTATACATTATGGGGACAAGTCTGACACAGAACCCCAGCCTTTCACGCCCAAATCTGACTGGTCTCCTCCCATGGGTCAGCTTCCACCTGAGGTACCCACCTTGGTGAAGGCTGACTATGAATACTTTCAGGATCATTTTTGTATTGATCGCATAAAACCCAATTTGACGGGAGAAGAAACCAAAGCTCTAAAGGAGTTAAGAGAAAACAAACAAATAATTATAAAACCGGCAGATAAAGGCAGTGCTGTAGTCATCCTGGACAGAGATCAGTATTTGCAGGAGGGCTACAGACAACTAAATGATACAATATACTATTCAAAATTAAATAAACCTATTTATTTAGAAACATTACCTATTGTAGAGAAAATAATCAATAATTTATATCTAAAGAAATTTATTAATATGAAACAGAAAAACTATTTACTAGGCTCCTCTGAGCCAAGAGGAAGGCTGTTTTATCTACTGCCCAAGATCCACAAAGACCCAGCCAAGTGGTCTATTCCTTTCCAAGTGCCCCCCGGGCGTCCCATTGTGTCTGACTGTGAAAGTGAAACTTACCGCACAGCAGAGTATTTGGACTTTTTTTTAAATCCCTTATCCACAAAGCATGACAGCTACATTAAAGATACCTATGACTTTGTGGAAAAGGTGAAGCAGATAGAAGTACCCGCTGAATCATTTCTCTTCTCTATTGACATTGACAGCCTTTACACCAATATTGACATTAAGGAGGGAATTAACTCAATCAGGAACATTTTCCATAAATATCCGGACAAGAAAAGGCCAGAGAAAGAACTATTACAATTGTTGGAAATTAATCTCACGAGAAACGATTTTGAGTTCAACGGGGACTTCTTTTTACAAATAAAAGGGACAGCCATGGGCAAGAAATTTGCCCCTGCATATGCCAACATATTTATGGCTGAATGGGAAACTGCAGCCCTTGCAAAGTGTGTTAAAAAACCACTGTATTACTACAGGTTTCTCGATGACATCTGGGGAGTGTGGCATCATTCTGAACAGGATTTTGAAACGTTTATAAGCACTCTGAATGATCATAATGACTCTATTAAACTCAAGTACACAATTAACAAAACCACAATTGATTTTTTAGACACAACCACCTTTAAAGGCCCAAATTTCTCACAGACCCACAAATTGGACATTAAAGTATTCTTCAAACCCACGGACACACACGCTCTGTTGTTCAAAACGAGCTTTCACCCAAAACATACCTTTGCTGGTTTAATTAAGTCCCAATTACTAAGATTTCATAGAATTTGCACGCAGCAGACTGACTTCAAAGGAGCGACCAAAATCCTATTTTCAGCTCTCGCCACTAGAGGGTACTGTCGCTCTTTCCTTAGGAAATGTCTTAAATCATTCCTACAGACCAAACCCATTGATTTGGCTCCTATTCTGCCAGTGGTTTTGACATATGCCCCATCAACATGCAGATTGATCAGAGTGATTAAGAACAATTTTCAGGATTTTGTCCAGAAAACCCAATTACTGGGAGATTACAAGGTGATAGCTGCCTTTAGGAGGAATAGAAACCTGAGAGATTTCCTTATTAAGGCGAAAATTTCACCCCTCTCTGAGCCCAAACTCAGAAACCAGGGGCAATTTTTTAAGCACCAAAAATGGTTGCGTAGTTTTTCAAATGGAAATGTATTCCGCTCACAGTGTAATGGTACTCCACGCTCCAAGAACTGTGTGTATTTGATCACCTGCAGCAAATGTGGGATTCAATATGTTGGGGAGACAGGAAACACACTCCTGACCAGATTCACCCAGCACAGATACAATGTGTTTAGGAAAAAAAACACACACACATATCTGGTACAACATTTCTTGTCACATGGCTGGGAATCTGTCAGGGCCACAGTGACAGAGGCAAATCCCAGATGGACAACTCAACAGAGAAGGAAGGCTGAGAGACTCTGGATTGCCAAATTAGATACTGTACACCCTAAGGGGTTGAATGAAAAAAGTTTTTAAAGGGCATAAAGTCCCAAATAATGTATATAGTTTTGATTATTCTTCATTTGTTGCTGGGGTTTTCACTGTCATTGTTATCATTGTCATGCGGTCTGTTTGTATACTAATTGATAGAGCATCCTGACCCTGAGATTCATCCTAACCCTAACCAATTTTAACCCTGTGCTGGGCTCAACCTCATTCTTGAAGCCCAACCCTGAACTTAATCCTAAACCTAACCACCTTTAACCCTATACTGGGATGACCCCAGACCCTAAACTCAACCCTCCCCCCCTCTCTCCCCCTCCCTTTCTCCCTCCCTCTCTCCCTCCCCCCTTCTCTCTCTCTCCCTCCCTCCCTCCCTCATCTGGAAGCCTCAGACTCAGGTTATTAAAACGATCCCTTTTTCAGGGCATCAAGTGTGTGACATGGTTCCCTGAGCCAGGAACAAGGATGGACTGTGCATTGGTGCCCGATTGCCGAAGGCAATCGGACCCCCAATTTGTTTTTCCCTAATCGGCCTGTGCCCCTTGTCCACCTACTCTGGGGACCCCCTGTCTTTACACTGAAACAATATGTATATGTGTGTGTATATATCCTATAACTGTATAACCCATCAACGGGATTCCACTTGTAATGATTTTCCTTTAACTCTCATATGGAGAGTAACTTTTTGGGAAAAACTGCATATATTTCCATTCACAAATTACTGTCATCCTGTGTATACATATACTCTGACTGTACATATCATCAACTTTATTCTATTGATGATGATGTTCCCTTTAACTCTCACATGGAGAGTGACAATTTGTGAAAACTGTATATATTTCTGTTCACAAACTACTGTCATCCTGTGTATACATATACTCTGACTGTACATATCATCAACTTTATTCTATTTGTGATGATGTTCCGTTAACTCTCACATGGAGAGTGACACTTTGTGAATACTGTATATATTTCTGTTCACAAATTACTGTGATCCAAGGTGCTCCTGAACGCACCACACGGACAAACAACCAATCACTTTAAACTGTTTTTAAAGGGACCTCTGACCCACGGAGCAAGAACTCCTCTCATTGGTTGAGACCCGCGGCATTTAAAAATGGACTTGCGCAGTGTACACACCGGCGACTCGGACTGTATTTGTTGTATTTTTAAACCCTTTTCATTCTTTGAGCAAGCCAGCCTGAAGAAGGTTTATCTTTACCGAAACGTCGCGATCTTGGCTTGCTTTATTGCATTATTGTCCGCTTTTGTTTTTCTTGCATTGTGCAAAAATAAAAGCGCTCAGTTATTATACCAAGCTAAACGTGAGTGTGATTCGTTTGCGTACAGCTGCTTAACATTACTAGCACAGTCACCAGTGACCAGTTAGTTAAGCCAAAGCCACAAGTGAGACCGCAAACATGCCCACGTTTGCAGCGGAGGACCAGTGGACTGTCGTCCGAGGGCGCAAGGATCGGAGAGGAGGCCGCGACTTCACGAGCGGCCGGAGATCGCCCCGACGGACCGGCTACTCATCCCGCAACAGACGCCGGACCTACGCATCCGTGGTCAGAGGACGCGACCACCGGGATGACAGAGAAGTACCGCCCCGACGGACCAGCTACCCGTCCCGCAACAGACGTCAGACCTACGCATCGGTGGTCAGAGGACGTGACCACCGGGATGACAGAGAAGTACCGCCCCGACGGACCAGCTACCCGTCCCGCAACAGACGTCAGACCTACGCATCGGTGGTCAGAGGACGTGACCACCGCGATGACAGAGAAGTACCACCTCGCGGGACTAGCTACCCGTCCCGCAACAGACACCAGACCTACGTATCGGTGGCCAGAGGACGTGACCACCGTGATGAGAGAGAAGTTCCTCACACATGGCAGCGTAACCAGAGGAGAGAGCGGCCGGCCCCGGACCGCTATGCTGCCCGTCACCGAGATCGGACTGAACGAGAGCGGCGGTTTGAACGGAGAACAGCTCAGGACAGACGGTATGTGAAGCATGTCAGATCTGAACAAACTGAGCCTCCCAAAAACAAAATACCGTCTGATGATCCGGACTTTTCCACCAAAGTCCGAATTATTCATAGACTCATCAAATCAGTCCACCACCTTAAAAATGTTTCGAAGGACGCATATCCGCCCTCTTTGAACAAAATAGCCCAGAACTTAATGACTGTTATTAAGCCAGCCGTCCCCAGTAAACGGACACAGACTCTTATTGAGGGGAATGCTAAAAACTGGGCGCACAATGCTATTGTGATTCTCCGTCAACATTATTCTGACGCTATTGATGAGGAGGTAAAAAGCCTTTTTGAGTTCCCCAAGCAGGACTGGAGGGGACCCTTTGAAGTGGCGACATCTTGGGCCAAAAGGAATCTGGGCCGCCGCCTCCAGCCCGAATCGTTGGAGCAGACCCAGGCAGTCATCGTGGCGAAGCTGGCAGACCTGAGGGCAGACACCAGACCGGCAGAGCAGGGACACACAGCCAGTGAGCCGGCACGACAACCAGAGGTGAGTGAGGACTTAATACAGCTCGACTCTGTGGAACCCCTGGTGGAAATACCACAGCCAGCCCCTTCACACGCACGACCCGCCACACCGCAGCCCAGCACCAGCCGGGCCAGGACGATTACTGCGCAGGTCCATGCTCCACCTGCAGCGGACACCGTAACCGTGGCAACAGCGGCGACCATGACTGACCCCATCAGAGGTGACTGGTCACCCTTCATGGAGAGAGAAGAAGAGGAGGACAACGACCTGAGGCCTACCACCCCCCGTGAAGTTCCACTCGAACCAGGGCCCGAGCCAACTTCACCAAAAGACCGGAGGGTGAGAAGGGTCCTTGCCGCGCTCCACGTGACCTCCACTGGGGAGAAGTCACCTCCGCCCACCCAACCTCCACAGCCTTCGGAGGACATGGAGATCGAGGTGATGGACCTCACACAGGAGGAATCCACCCCCACCAAATCCAAAGGTGGCAGACGACCAGCGCCCAAACCTCTGACGGCTTCACACGGCAGCCTGCCACGCACGACTCAGGATAGACTGCGATGCTGCGTGCAGACCCGCCTCCAGACGAAGAGAATTGAAGAATCCTCCTTGTCTCCTCCCTCCTCACCAGCTTCACGAATTCAACAAACCCACGCTCCAACGAGACACCAGAACACGCAGAGGAAACTGCAAGACTGGAGCCTTCACATAAGGGAAACATCACTCATCATTGGTGATTCAAATGTGAGCACACTCCCATCCTTTTCAGCACCGGGTGTGCAAATTGACAGCTTTCCAGGGGCAAAATGGTGCCATGCACAGGCCCTGCTGGAAAAAGCAACCTGCGATGGAGACGTGGAAACACTGGTGTTATCTTTTGGTCTGAACAACAGGTCACAAAGGGACAAGAACACACCAGTCACGGAGCTGAAAAAGACATTGAAGACAGCCCAAGAAAAATTTCCTGAGGCTGATATCTACATCCCAGTTGTTAACTTTTCCTCAGCTCTGCCCCAGAATGAGCAGGAAACATTGTTGTACTTGAACACCTTCATTGCAGGTTTGGACAATCACATCCCGGCTCTTCCTACTTCTATGTTCAACACGGAGAAGGACGAAATCCACTGGACTGATAAGACGGCGATGTGCATGCTGAGTCACTGGAATGACTATGTAAATGGGGGGTCCCCATAAGCCCAGCGAAAAGGGAGGGGGTGAGTAGTGGTGTTATTAATTTGTCCAAACATTTCCAGCCTTCCACTGCTCAGCGGACCCTTTTGAACAGGGGCCTTAATTTCATTCCCACAAAAGATTATAATAAAAACTTCCTGTTGCAATGTAAATATGATATCCAACAATACCATAGAAGAGTCAGATTGGCTATACATTATGGGGAGAAGTCTGAAACAGAACCCCAGCCTTTCACGCCCAAATCTGACTGGTCTCCTCCCATGGGTCAGCTTCCACCTGAGGTACCCACCTTGGTGAAGGCTGACTATGAATACTTTCAGGATCATTTTTGTATTGATCGCATAAAACCCAATTTGACGGGAGAAGAAACCAAAGCTCTAAAGGAGTTAAGAGAAAACAAACAAATAATTATAAAACCGGCAGATAAAGGCAGTGCTGTAGTCATCCTGGACAGAGATCAGTATTTGCAGGAGGGCTACAGACAACTAAATGATACAATATACTATTCAAAATTAAATAAACCTATTTATTTAGAAACATTACCTATTGTAGAGAAAATAATCAATAATTTATATCTAAAGAAATTTATTAATATGAAACAGAAAAACTATTTACTAGGCTCCTCTGAGCCAAGAGGAAGGCTGTTTTATCTACTGCCCAAGATCCACAAAGACCCAGCCAAGTGGTCTATTCCTTTCCAAGTGCCCCCCGGGCGTCCCATTGTGTCTGACTGTGAAAGTGAAACTTACCGCACAGCAGAGTATTTGGACTTTTTTTTAAATCCCTTATCCACAAAGCATGACAGCTACATTAAAGATACCTATGACTTTGTGGAAAAGGTGAAGCAGATAGAAGTACCCGCTGAATCATTTCTCTTCTCTATTGACATTGACAGCCTTTACACCAATATTGACATTAAGGAGGGAATTAACTCAATCAGGAACATTTTCCATAAATATCCGGACAAGAAAAGGCCAGAGAAAGAACTATTACAATTGTTGGAAATTAATCTCACGAGAAACGATTTTGAGTTCAACGGGGACTTCTTTTTACAAATAAAAGGGACAGCCATGGGCAAGAAATTTGCCCCTGCATATGCCAACATATTTATGGCTGAATGGGAAACTGCAGCCCTTGCAAAGTGTGTTAAAAAACCACTGTATTACTACAGGTTTCTCGATGACATCTGGGGAGTGTGGCATCATTCTGAACAGGATTTTGAAACGTTTATAAGCACTCTGAATGATCATAATGACTCTATTAAACTCAAGTACACAATTAACAAAACCACAATTGATTTTTTAGACACAACCACCTTTAAAGGCCCAAATTTCTCACAGACCCACAAATTGGACATTAAAGTATTCTTCAAACCCACGGACACACACGCTCTGTTGTTCAAAACGAGCTTTCACCCAAAACATACCTTTGCTGGTTTAATTAAGTCCCAATTACTAAGATTTCATAGAATTTGCACGCAGCAGACTGACTTCAAAGGAGCGACCAAAATCCTATTTTCAGCTCTCGCCACTAGAGGGTACTGTCGCTCTTTCCTTAGGAAATGTCTTAAATCATTCCTACAGACCAAACCCATTGATTTGGCTCCTATTCTGCCAGTGGTTTTGACATATGCCCCATCAACATGCAGATTGATCAGAGTGATTAAGAACAATTTTCAGGATTTTGTCCAGAAAACCCAATTACTGGGAGATTACAAGGTGATAGCTGCCTTTAGGAGGAATAGAAACCTGAGAGATTTCCTTATTAAGGCGAAAATTTCACCCCTCTCTGAGCCCAAACTCAGAAACCAGGGGCAATTTTTTAAGCACCAAAAATGGTTGCGTAGTTTTTCAAATGGAAATGTATTCCGCTCACAGTGTAATGGTACTCCACGCTCCAAGAACTGTGTGTATTTGATCACCTGCAGCAAATGTGGGATTCAATATGTTGGGGAGACAGGAAACACACTCCTGACCAGATTCACCCAGCACAGATACAATGTGTTTAGGAAAAAAAACACACACACATATCTGGTACAACATTTCTTGTCACATGGCTGGGAATCTGTCAGGGCCACAGTGACAGAGGCAAATCCCAGATGGACAACTCAACAGAGAAGGAAGGCTGAGAGACTCTGGATTGCCAAATTAGATACTGTACACCCTAAGGGGTTGAATGAAAAAAGTTTTTAAAGGGCATAAAGTCCCAAATAATGTATATAGTTTTGATTATTCTTCATTTGTTGCTGGGGTTTTCACTGTCATTGTTATCATTGTCATGCGGTCTGTTTGTATACTAATTGATAGAGCATCCTGACCCTGAGATTCATCCTAACCCTAACCAATTTTAACCCTGTGCTGGGCTCAACCTCATTCTTGAAGCCCAACCCTGAACTTAATCCTAAACCTAACCACCTTTAACCCTATACTGGGATGACCCCAGACCCTAAACTCAACCCTCCCCCCCTCTCTCCCCCTCCCTTTCTCCCTCCCTCTCTCCCTCCCCCCTTCTCTCTCTCTCCCTCCCTCCCTCCCTCATCTGGAAGCCTCAGACTCAGGTTATTAAAACGATCCCTTTTTCAGGGCATCAAGTGTGTGACATGGTTCCCTGAGCCAGGAACAAGGATGGACTGTGCATTGGTGCCCGATTGCCGAAGGCAATCGGACCCCCAATTTGTTTTTCCCTAATCGGCCTGTGCCCCTTGTCCACCTACTCTGGGGACCCCCTGTCTTTACACTGAAACAATATGTATATGTGTGTGTATATATCCTATAACTGTATAACCCATCAACGGGATTCCACTTGTAATGATTTTCCTTTAACTCTCATATGGAGAGTAACTTTTTGGGAAAAACTGCATATATTTCCATTCACAAATTACTGTCATCCTGTGTATACATATACTCTGACTGTACATATCATCAACTTTATTCTATTGATGATGATGTTCCCTTTAACTCTCACATGGAGAGTGACAATTTGTGAAAACTGTATATATTTCTGTTCACAAACTACTGTCATCCTGTGTATACATATACTCTGACTGTACATATCATCAACTTTATTCTATTTGTGATGATGTTCCGTTAACTCTCACATGGAGAGTGACACTTTGTGAATACTGTATATATTTCTGTTCACAAATTACTGTGATCCAAGGTGCTCCTGAACGCACCACACGGACAAACAACCAATCACTTTAAACTGTTTTTAAAGGGACCTCTGACCCACGGAGCAAGAACTCCTCTCATTGGTTGAGACCCGCGGCATTTAAAAATGGACTTGCGCAGTGTACACACCGGCGACTCGGACTGTATTTGTTGTATTTTTAAACCCTTTTCATTCTTTGAGCAAGCCAGCCTGAAGAAGGTTTATCTTTACCGAAACGTCGCGATCTTGGCTTGCTTTATTGCATTATTGTCCGCTTTTGTTTTTCTTGCATTGTGCAAAAATAAAAGCGCTCAGTTATTATACCAAGCTAAACGTGAGTGTGATTCGTTTGCGTACAGCTGCTTAACATTACTAGCACAGTCACCAGTGACCAGTTAGTTAAGCCAAAGCCACAAGTGAGACCGCAAACATGCCCACGTTTGCAGCGGAGGACCAGTGGACTGTCGTCCGAGGGCGCAAGGATCGGAGAGGAGGCCGCGACTTCACGAGCGGCCGGAGATCGCCCCGACGGACCGGCTACTCATCCCGCAACAGACGCCGGACCTACGCATCCGTGGTCAGAGGACGCGACCACCGGGATGACAGAGAAGTACCGCCCCGACGGACCAGCTACCCGTCCCGCAACAGACGTCAGACCTACGCATCGGTGGTCAGAGGACGTGACCACCGGGATGACAGAGAAGTACCGCCCCGACGGACCAGCTACCCGTCCCGCAACAGACGTCAGACCTACGCATCGGTGGTCAGAGGACGTGACCACCGCGATGACAGAGAAGTACCACCTCGCGGGACTAGCTACCCGTCCCGCAACAGACACCAGACCTACGTATCGGTGGCCAGAGGACGTGACCACCGTGATGAGAGAGAAGTTCCTCACACATGGCAGCGTAACCAGAGGAGAGAGCGGCCGGCCCCGGACCGCTATGCTGCCCGTCACCGAGATCGGACTGAACGAGAGCGGCGGTTTGAACGGAGACCAGCTCAGGACAGACGGTATGTGAAGCATGTCAGATCTGAACAAACTGAGCCTCCCAAAAACAAAATACCGTCTGATGATCCGGACTTTTCCACCAAAGTCCGAATTATTCATAGACTCATCAAATCAGTCCACCACCTTAAAAATGTTTCGAAGGACGCATATCCGCCCTCTTTGAACAAAATAGCCCAGAACTTAATGACTGTTATTAAGCCAGCCGTCCCCAGTAAACGGACACAGACTCTTATTGAGGGGAATGCTAAAAACTGGGCGCACAATGCTATTGTGATTCTCCGTCAACATTATTCTGACGCTATTGATGAGGAGGTAAAAAGCCTTTTTGAGTTCCCCAAGCAGGACTGGAGGGGACCCTTTGAAGTGGCGACATCTTGGGCCAAAAGGAATCTGGGCCGCCGCCTCCAGCCCGAATCGTTGGAGCAGACCCAGGCAGTCATCGTGGCGAAGCTGGCAGACCTGAGGGCAGACACCAGACCGGCAGAGCAGGGACACACAGCCAGTGAGCCGGCACGACAACCAGAGGTGAGTGAGGACTTAATACAGCTCGACTCTGTGGAACCCCTGGTGGAAATACCACAGCCAGCCCCTTCACACGCACGACCCGCCACACCGCAGCCCAGCACCAGCCGGGCCAGGACGATTACTGCGCAGGTCCATGCTCCACCTGCAGCGGACACCGTAACCGTGGCAACAGCGGCGACCATGACTGACCCCATCAGAGGTGACTGGTCACCCTTCATGGAGAGAGAAGAAGAGGAGGACAACGACCTGAGGCCTACCACCCCCCGTGAAGTTCCACTCGAACCAGGGCCCGAGCCAACTTCACCAAAAGACCGGAGGGTGAGAAGGGTCCTTGCCGCGCTCCACGTGACCTCCACTGGGGAGAAGTCACCTCCGCCCACCCAACCTCCACAGCCTTCGGAGGACATGGAGATCGAGGTGATGGACCTCACACAGGAGGAATCCACCCCCACCAAATCCAAAGGTGGCAGACGACCAGCGCCCAAACCTCTGACGGCTTCACACGGCAGCCTGCCACGCACGACTCAGGATAGACTGCGATGCTGCGTGCAGACCCGCCTCCAGACGAAGAGAATTGAAGAATCCTCCTTGTCTCCTCCCTCCTCACCAGCTTCACGAATTCAACAAACCCACGCTCCAACGAGACACCAGAACACGCAGAGGAAACTGCAAGACTGGAGCCTTCACATAAGGGAAACATCACTCATCATTGGTGATTCAAATGTGAGCACACTCCCATCCTTTTCAGCACCGGGTGTGCAAATTGACAGCTTTCCAGGGGCAAAATGGTGCCATGCACAGGCCCTGCTGGAAAAAGCAACCTGCGATGGAGACGTGGAAACACTGGTGTTATCTTTTGGTCTGAACAACAGGTCACAAAGGGACAAGAACACACCAGTCACGGAGCTGAAAAAGACATTGAAGACAGCCCAAGAAAAATTTCCTGAGGCTGATATCTACATCCCAGTTGTTAACTTTTCCTCAGCTCTGCCCCAGAATGAGCAGGAAACATTGTTGTACTTGAACACCTTCATTGCAGGTTTGGACAATCACATCCCGGCTCTTCCTACTTCTATGTTCAACACGGAGAAGGACGAAATCCACTGGACTGATAAGACGGCGATGTGCATGCTGAGTCACTGGAATGACTATGTAAATGGGGGGTCCCCATAAGCCCAGCGAAAAGGGAGGGGGTGAGTAGTGGTGTTATTAATTTGTCCAAACATTTCCAGCCTTCCACTGCTCAGCGGACCCTTTTGAACAGGGGCCTTAATTTCATTCCCACAAAAGATTATAATAAAAACTTCCTGTTGCAATGTAAATATGATATCCAACAATACCATAGAAGAGTCAGATTGGCTATACATTATGGGGACAAGTCTGACACAGAACCCCAGCCTTTCACGCCCAAATCTGACTGGTCTCCTCCCATGGGTCAGCTTCCACCTGAGGTACCCACCTTGGTGAAGGCTGACTATGAATACTTTCAGGATCATTTTTGTATTGATCGCATAAAACCCAATTTGACGGGAGAAGAAACCAAAGCTCTAAAGGAGTTAAGAGAAAACAAACAAATAATTATAAAACCGGCAGATAAAGGCAGTGCTGTAGTCATCCTGGACAGAGATCAGTATTTGCAGGAGGGCTACAGACAACTAAATGATACAATATACTATTCAAAATTAAATAAACCTATTTATTTAGAAACATTACCTATTGTAGAGAAAATAATCAATAATTTATATCTAAAGAAATTTATTAATATGAAACAGAAAAACTATTTACTAGGCTCCTCTGAGCCAAGAGGAAGGCTGTTTTATCTACTGCCCAAGATCCACAAAGACCCAGCCAAGTGGTCTATTCCTTTCCAAGTGCCCCCCGGGCGTCCCATTGTGTCTGACTGTGAAAGTGAAACTTACCGCACAGCAGAGTATTTGGACTTTTTTTTAAATCCCTTATCCACAAAGCATGACAGCTACATTAAAGATACCTATGACTTTGTGGAAAAGGTGAAGCAGATAGAAGTACCCGCTGAATCATTTCTCTTCTCTATTGACATTGACAGCCTTTACACCAATATTGACATTAAGGAGGGAATTAACTCAATCAGGAACATTTTCCATAAATATCCGGACAAGAAAAGGCCAGAGAAAGAACTATTACAATTGTTGGAAATTAATCTCACGAGAAACGATTTTGAGTTCAACGGGGACTTCTTTTTACAAATAAAAGGGACAGCCATGGGCAAGAAATTTGCCCCTGCATATGCCAACATATTTATGGCTGAATGGGAAACTGCAGCCCTTGCAAAGTGTGTTAAAAAACCACTGTATTACTACAGGTTTCTCGATGACATCTGGGGAGTGTGGCATCATTCTGAACAGGATTTTGAAACGTTTATAAGCACTCTGAATGATCATAATGACTCTATTAAACTCAAGTACACAATTAACAAAACCACAATTGATTTTTTAGACACAACCACCTTTAAAGGCCCAAATTTCTCACAGACCCACAAATTGGACATTAAAGTATTCTTCAAACCCACGGACACACACGCTCTGTTGTTCAAAACGAGCTTTCACCCAAAACATACCTTTGCTGGTTTAATTAAGTCCCAATTACTAAGATTTCATAGAATTTGCACGCAGCAGACTGACTTCAAAGGAGCGACCAAAATCCTATTTTCAGCTCTCGCCACTAGAGGGTACTGTCGCTCTTTCCTTAGGAAATGTCTTAAATCATTCCTACAGACCAAACCCATTGATTTGGCTCCTATTCTGCCAGTGGTTTTGACATATGCCCCATCAACATGCAGATTGATCAGAGTGATTAAGAACAATTTTCAGGATTTTGTCCAGAAAACCCAATTACTGGGAGATTACAAGGTGATAGCTGCCTTTAGGAGGAATAGAAACCTGAGAGATTTCCTTATTAAGGCGAAAATTTCACCCCTCTCTGAGCCCAAACTCAGAAACCAGGGGCAATTTTTTAAGCACCAAAAATGGTTGCGTAGTTTTTCAAATGGAAATGTATTCCGCTCACAGTGTAATGGTACTCCACGCTCCAAGAACTGTGTGTATTTGATCACCTGCAGCAAATGTGGGATTCAATATGTTGGGGAGACAGGAAACACACTCCTGACCAGATTCACCCAGCACAGATACAATGTGTTTAGGAAAAAAAACACACACACATATCTGGTACAACATTTCTTGTCACATGGCTGGGAATCTGTCAGGGCCACAGTGACAGAGGCAAATCCCAGATGGACAACTCAACAGAGAAGGAAGGCTGAGAGACTCTGGATTGCCAAATTAGATACTGTACACCCTAAGGGGTTGAATGAAAAAAGTTTTTAAAGGGCATAAAGTCCCAAATAATGTATATAGTTTTGATTATTCTTCATTTGTTGCTGGGGTTTTCACTGTCATTGTTATCATTGTCATGCGGTCTGTTTGTATACTAATTGATAGAGCATCCTGACCCTGAGATTCATCCTAACCCTAACCAATTTTAACCCTGTGCTGGGCTCAACCTCATTCTTGAAGCCCAACCCTGAACTTAATCCTAAACCTAACCACCTTTAACCCTATACTGGGATGACCCCAGACCCTAAACTCAACCCTCCCCCCCTCTCTCCCCCTCCCTTTCTCCCTCCCTCTCTCCCTCCCCCCTTCTCTCTCTCTCCCTCCCTCCCTCCCTCATCTGGAAGCCTCAGACTCAGGTTATTAAAACGATCCCTTTTTCAGGGCATCAAGTGTGTGACATGGTTCCCTGAGCCAGGAACAAGGATGGACTGTGCATTGGTGCCCGATTGCCGAAGGCAATCGGACCCCCAATTTGTTTTTCCCTAATCGGCCTGTGCCCCTTGTCCACCTACTCTGGGGACCCCCTGTCTTTACACTGAAACAATATGTATATGTGTGTGTATATATCCTATAACTGTATAACCCATCAACGGGATTCCACTTGTAATGATTTTCCTTTAACTCTCATATGGAGAGTAACTTTTTGGGAAAAACTGCATATATTTCCATTCACAAATTACTGTCATCCTGTGTATACATATACTCTGACTGTACATATCATCAACTTTATTCTATTGATGATGATGTTCCCTTTAACTCTCACATGGAGAGTGACAATTTGTGAAAACTGTATATATTTCTGTTCACAAACTACTGTCATCCTGTGTATACATATACTCTGACTGTACATATCATCAACTTTATTCTATTTGTGATGATGTTCCGTTAACTCTCACATGGAGAGTGACACTTTGTGAATACTGTATATATTTCTGTTCACAAATTACTGTGATCCAAGGTGCTCCTGAACGCACCACACGGACAAACAACCAATCACTTTAAACTGTTTTTAAAGGGACCTCTGACCCACGGAGCAAGAACTCCTCTCATTGGTTGAGACCCGCGGCATTTAAAAATGGACTTGCGCAGTGTACACACCGGCGACTCGGACTGTATTTGTTGTATTTTTAAACCCTTTTCATTCTTTGAGCAAGCCAGCCTGAAGAAGGTTTATCTTTACCGAAACGTCGCGATCTTGGCTTGCTTTATTGCATTATTGTCCGCTTTTGTTTTTCTTGCATTGTGCAAAAATAAAAGCGCTCAGTTATTATACCAAGCTAAACGTGAGTGTGATTCGTTTGCGTACAGCTGCTTAACATTACTAGCACAGTCACCAGTGACCAGTTAGTTAAGCCAAAGCCACAAGTGAGACCGCAAACATGCCCACGTTTGCAGCGGAGGACCAGTGGACTGTCGTCCGAGGGCGCAAGGATCGGAGAGGAGGCCGCGACTTCACGAGCGGCCGGAGATCGCCCCGACGGACCGGCTACTCATCCCGCAACAGACGCCGGACCTACGCATCCGTGGTCAGAGGACGCGACCACCGGGATGACAGAGAAGTACCGCCCCGACGGACCAGCTACCCGTCCCGCAACAGACGTCAGACCTACGCATCGGTGGTCAGAGGACGTGACCACCGGGATGACAGAGAAGTACCGCCCCGACGGACCAGCTACCCGTCCCGCAACAGACGTCAGACCTACGCATCGGTGGTCAGAGGACGTGACCACCGCGATGACAGAGAAGTACCACCTCGCGGGACTAGCTACCCGTCCCGCAACAGACACCAGACCTACGTATCGGTGGCCAGAGGACGTGACCACCGTGATGAGAGAGAAGTTCCTCACACATGGCAGCGTAACCAGAGGAGAGAGCGGCCGGCCCCGGACCGCTATGCTGCCCGTCACCGAGATCGGACTGAACGAGAGCGGCGGTTTGAACGGAGACCAGCTCAGGACAGACGGTATGTGAAGCATGTCAGATCTGAACAAACTGAGCCTCCCAAAAACAAAATACCGTCTGATGATCCGGACTTTTCCACCAAAGTCCGAATTATTCATAGACTCATCAAATCAGTCCACCACCTTAAAAATGTTTCGAAGGACGCATATCCGCCCTCTTTGAACAAAATAGCCCAGAACTTAATGACTGTTATTAAGCCAGCCGTCCCCAGTAAACGGACACAGACTCTTATTGAGGGGAATGCTAAAAACTGGGCGCACAATGCTATTGTGATTCTCCGTCAACATTATTCTGACGCTATTGATGAGGAGGTAAAAAGCCTTTTTGAGTTCCCCAAGCAGGACTGGAGGGGACCCTTTGAAGTGGCGACATCTTGGGCCAAAAGGAATCTGGGCCGCCGCCTCCAGCCCGAATCGTTGGAGCAGACCCAGGCAGTCATCGTGGCGAAGCTGGCAGACCTGAGGGCAGACACCAGACCGGCAGAGCAGGGACACACAGCCAGTGAGCCGGCACGACAACCAGAGGTGAGTGAGGACTTAATACAGCTCGACTCTGTGGAACCCCTGGTGGAAATACCACAGCCAGCCCCTTCACACGCACGACCCGCCACACCGCAGCCCAGCACCAGCCGGGCCAGGACGATTACTGCGCAGGTCCATGCTCCACCTGCAGCGGACACCGTAACCGTGGCAACAGCGGCGACCATGACTGACCCCATCAGAGGTGACTGGTCACCCTTCATGGAGAGAGAAGAAGAGGAGGACAACGACCTGAGGCCTACCACCCCCCGTGAAGTTCCACTCGAACCAGGGCCCGAGCCAACTTCACCAAAAGACCGGAGGGTGAGAAGGGTCCTTGCCGCGCTCCACGTGACCTCCACTGGGGAGAAGTCACCTCCGCCCACCCAACCTCCACAGCCTTCGGAGGACATGGAGATCGAGGTGATGGACCTCACACAGGAGGAATCCACCCCCACCAAATCCAAAGGTGGCAGACGACCAGCGCCCAAACCTCTGACGGCTTCACACGGCAGCCTGCCACGCACGACTCAGGATAGACTGCGATGCTGCGTGCAGACCCGCCTCCAGACGAAGAGAATTGAAGAATCCTCCTTGTCTCCTCCCTCCTCACCAGCTTCACGAATTCAACAAACCCACGCTCCAACGAGACACCAGAACACGCAGAGGAAACTGCAAGACTGGAGCCTTCACATAAGGGAAACATCACTCATCATTGGTGATTCAAATGTGAGCACACTCCCATCCTTTTCAGCACCGGGTGTGCAAATTGACAGCTTTCCAGGGGCAAAATGGTGCCATGCACAGGCCCTGCTGGAAAAAGCAACCTGCGATGGAGACGTGGAAACACTGGTGTTATCTTTTGGTCTGAACAACAGGTCACAAAGGGACAAGAACACACCAGTCACGGAGCTGAAAAAGACATTGAAGACAGCCCAAGAAAAATTTCCTGAGGCTGATATCTACATCCCAGTTGTTAACTTTTCCTCAGCTCTGCCCCAGAATGAGCAGGAAACATTGTTGTACTTGAACACCTTCATTGCAGGTTTGGACAATCACATCCCGGCTCTTCCTACTTCTATGTTCAACACGGAGAAGGACGAAATCCACTGGACTGATAAGACGGCGATGTGCATGCTGAGTCACTGGAATGACTATGTAAATGGGGGGTCCCCATAAGCCCAGCGAAAAGGGAGGGGGTGAGTAGTGGTGTTATTAATTTGTCCAAACATTTCCAGCCTTCCACTGCTCAGCGGACCCTTTTGAACAGGGGCCTTAATTTCATTCCCACAAAAGATTATAATAAAAACTTCCTGTTGCAATGTAAATATGATATCCAACAATACCATAGAAGAGTCAGATTGGCTATACATTATGGGGACAAGTCTGACACAGAACCCCAGCCTTTCACGCCCAAATCTGACTGGTCTCCTCCCATGGGTCAGCTTCCACCTGAGGTACCCACCTTGGTGAAGGCTGACTATGAATACTTTCAGGATCATTTTTGTATTGATCGCATAAAACCCAATTTGACGGGAGAAGAAACCAAAGCTCTAAAGGAGTTAAGAGAAAACAAACAAATAATTATAAAACCGGCAGATAAAGGCAGTGCTGTAGTCATCCTGGACAGAGATCAGTATTTGCAGGAGGGCTACAGACAACTAAATGATACAATATACTATTCAAAATTAAATAAACCTATTTATTTAGAAACATTACCTATTGTAGAGAAAATAATCAATAATTTATATCTAAAGAAATTTATTAATATGAAACAGAAAAACTATTTACTAGGCTCCTCTGAGCCAAGAGGAAGGCTGTTTTATCTACTGCCCAAGATCCACAAAGACCCAGCCAAGTGGTCTATTCCTTTCCAAGTGCCCCCCGGGCGTCCCATTGTGTCTGACTGTGAAAGTGAAACTTACCGCACAGCAGAGTATTTGGACTTTTTTTTAAATCCCTTATCCACAAAGCATGACAGCTACATTAAAGATACCTATGACTTTGTGGAAAAGGTGAAGCAGATAGAAGTACCCGCTGAATCATTTCTCTTCTCTATTGACATTGACAGCCTTTACACCAATATTGACATTAAGGAGGGAATTAACTCAATCAGGAACATTTTCCATAAATATCCGGACAAGAAAAGGCCAGAGAAAGAACTATTACAATTGTTGGAAATTAATCTCACGAGAAACGATTTTGAGTTCAACGGGGACTTCTTTTTACAAATAAAAGGGACAGCCATGGGCAAGAAATTTGCCCCTGCATATGCCAACATATTTATGGCTGAATGGGAAACTGCAGCCCTTGCAAAGTGTGTTAAAAAACCACTGTATTACTACAGGTTTCTCGATGACATCTGGGGAGTGTGGCATCATTCTGAACAGGATTTTGAAACGTTTATAAGCACTCTGAATGATCATAATGACTCTATTAAACTCAAGTACACAATTAACAAAACCACAATTGATTTTTTAGACACAACCACCTTTAAAGGCCCAAATTTCTCACAGACCCACAAATTGGACATTAAAGTATTCTTCAAACCCACGGACACACACGCTCTGTTGTTCAAAACGAGCTTTCACCCAAAACATACCTTTGCTGGTTTAATTAAGTCCCAATTACTAAGATTTCATAGAATTTGCACGCAGCAGACTGACTTCAAAGGAGCGACCAAAATCCTATTTTCAGCTCTCGCCACTAGAGGGTACTGTCGCTCTTTCCTTAGGAAATGTCTTAAATCATTCCTACAGACCAAACCCATTGATTTGGCTCCTATTCTGCCAGTGGTTTTGACATATGCCCCATCAACATGCAGATTGATCAGAGTGATTAAGAACAATTTTCAGGATTTTGTCCAGAAAACCCAATTACTGGGAGATTACAAGGTGATAGCTGCCTTTAGGAGGAATAGAAACCTGAGAGATTTCCTTATTAAGGCGAAAATTTCACCCCTCTCTGAGCCCAAACTCAGAAACCAGGGGCAATTTTTTAAGCACCAAAAATGGTTGCGTAGTTTTTCAAATGGAAATGTATTCCGCTCACAGTGTAATGGTACTCCACGCTCCAAGAACTGTGTGTATTTGATCACCTGCAGCAAATGTGGGATTCAATATGTTGGGGAGACAGGAAACACACTCCTGACCAGATTCACCCAGCACAGATACAATGTGTTTAGGAAAAAAAACACACACACATATCTGGTACAACATTTCTTGTCACATGGCTGGGAATCTGTCAGGGCCACAGTGACAGAGGCAAATCCCAGATGGACAACTCAACAGAGAAGGAAGGCTGAGAGACTCTGGATTGCCAAATTAGATACTGTACACCCTAAGGGGTTGAATGAAAAAAGTTTTTAAAGGGCATAAAGTCCCAAATAATGTATATAGTTTTGATTATTCTTCATTTGTTGCTGGGGTTTTCACTGTCATTGTTATCATTGTCATGCGGTCTGTTTGTATACTAATTGATAGAGCATCCTGACCCTGAGATTCATCCTAACCCTAACCAATTTTAACCCTGTGCTGGGCTCAACCTCATTCTTGAAGCCCAACCCTGAACTTAATCCTAAACCTAACCACCTTTAACCCTATACTGGGATGACCCCAGACCCTAAACTCAACCCTCCCCCCCTCTCTCCCCCTCCCTTTCTCCCTCCCTCTCTCCCTCCCCCCTTCTCTCTCTCTCCCTCCCTCCCTCCCTCATCTGGAAGCCTCAGACTCAGGTTATTAAAACGATCCCTTTTTCAGGGCATCAAGTGTGTGACATGGTTCCCTGAGCCAGGAACAAGGATGGACTGTGCATTGGTGCCCGATTGCCGAAGGCAATCGGACCCCCAATTTGTTTTTCCCTAATCGGCCTGTGCCCCTTGTCCACCTACTCTGGGGACCCCCTGTCTTTACACTGAAACAATATGTATATGTGTGTGTATATATCCTATAACTGTATAACCCATCAACGGGATTCCACTTGTAATGATTTTCCTTTAACTCTCATATGGAGAGTAACTTTTTGGGAAAAACTGCATATATTTCCATTCACAAATTACTGTCATCCTGTGTATACATATACTCTGACTGTACATATCATCAACTTTATTCTATTGATGATGATGTTCCCTTTAACTCTCACATGGAGAGTGACAATTTGTGAAAACTGTATATATTTCTGTTCACAAACTACTGTCATCCTGTGTATACATATACTCTGACTGTACATATCATCAACTTTATTCTATTTGTGATGATGTTCCGTTAACTCTCACATGGAGAGTGACACTTTGTGAATACTGTATATATTTCTGTTCACAAATTACTGTGATCCAAGGTGCTCCTGAACGCACCACACGGACAAACAACCAATCACTTTAAACTGTTTTTAAAGGGACCTCTGACCCACGGAGCAAGAACTCCTCTCATTGGTTGAGACCCGCGGCATTTAAAAATGGACTTGCGCAGTGTACACACCGGCGACTCGGACTGTATTTGTTGTATTTTTAAACCCTTTTCATTCTTTGAGCAAGCCAGCCTGAAGAAGGTTTATCTTTACCGAAACGTCGCGATCTTGGCTTGCTTTATTGCATTATTGTCCGCTTTTGTTTTTCTTGCATTGTGCAAAAATAAAAGCGCTCAGTTATTATACCAAGCTAAACGTGAGTGTGATTCGTTTGCGTACAGCTGCTTAACATTACTAGCACAGTCACCAGTGACCAGTTAGTTAAGCCAAAGCCACAAGTGAGACCGCAAACATGCCCACGTTTGCAGCGGAGGACCAGTGGACTGTCGTCCGAGGGCGCAAGGATCGGAGAGGAGGCCGCGACTTCACGAGCGGCCGGAGATCGCCCCGACGGACCGGCTACTCATCCCGCAACAGACGCCGGACCTACGCATCCGTGGTCAGAGGACGCGACCACCGGGATGACAGAGAAGTACCGCCCCGACGGACCAGCTACCCGTCCCGCAACAGACGTCAGACCTACGCATCGGTGGTCAGAGGACGTGACCACCGGGATGACAGAGAAGTACCGCCCCGACGGACCAGCTACCCGTCCCGCAACAGACGTCAGACCTACGCATCGGTGGTCAGAGGACGTGACCACCGCGATGACAGAGAAGTACCACCTCGCGGGACTAGCTACCCGTCCCGCAACAGACACCAGACCTACGTATCGGTGGCCAGAGGACGTGACCACCGTGATGAGAGAGAAGTTCCTCACACATGGCAGCGTAACCAGAGGAGAGAGCGGCCGGCCCCGGACCGCTATGCTGCCCGTCACCGAGATCGGACTGAACGAGAGCGGCGGTTTGAACGGAGACCAGCTCAGGACAGACGGTATGTGAAGCATGTCAGATCTGAACAAACTGAGCCTCCCAAAAACAAAATACCGTCTGATGATCCGGACTTTTCCACCAAAGTCCGAATTATTCATAGACTCATCAAATCAGTCCACCACCTTAAAAATGTTTCGAAGGACGCATATCCGCCCTCTTTGAACAAAATAGCCCAGAACTTAATGACTGTTATTAAGCCAGCCGTCCCCAGTAAACGGACACAGACTCTTATTGAGGGGAATGCTAAAAACTGGGCGCACAATGCTATTGTGATTCTCCGTCAACATTATTCTGACGCTATTGATGAGGAGGTAAAAAGCCTTTTTGAGTTCCCCAAGCAGGACTGGAGGGGACCCTTTGAAGTGGCGACATCTTGGGCCAAAAGGAATCTGGGCCGCCGCCTCCAGCCCGAATCGTTGGAGCAGACCCAGGCAGTCATCGTGGCGAAGCTGGCAGACCTGAGGGCAGACACCAGACCGGCAGAGCAGGGACACACAGCCAGTGAGCCGGCACGACAACCAGAGGTGAGTGAGGACTTAATACAGCTCGACTCTGTGGAACCCCTGGTGGAAATACCACAGCCAGCCCCTTCACACGCACGACCCGCCACACCGCAGCCCAGCACCAGCCGGGCCAGGACGATTACTGCGCAGGTCCATGCTCCACCTGCAGCGGACACCGTAACCGTGGCAACAGCGGCGACCATGACTGACCCCATCAGAGGTGACTGGTCACCCTTCATGGAGAGAGAAGAAGAGGAGGACAACGACCTGAGGCCTACCACCCCCCGTGAAGTTCCACTCGAACCAGGGCCCGAGCCAACTTCACCAAAAGACCGGAGGGTGAGAAGGGTCCTTGCCGCGCTCCACGTGACCTCCACTGGGGAGAAGTCACCTCCGCCCACCCAACCTCCACAGCCTTCGGAGGACATGGAGATCGAGGTGATGGACCTCACACAGGAGGAATCCACCCCCACCAAATCCAAAGGTGGCAGACGACCAGCGCCCAAACCTCTGACGGCTTCACACGGCAGCCTGCCACGCACGACTCAGGATAGACTGCGATGCTGCGTGCAGACCCGCCTCCAGACGAAGAGAATTGAAGAATCCTCCTTGTCTCCTCCCTCCTCACCAGCTTCACGAATTCAACAAACCCACGCTCCAACGAGACACCAGAACACGCAGAGGAAACTGCAAGACTGGAGCCTTCACATAAGGGAAACATCACTCATCATTGGTGATTCAAATGTGAGCACACTCCCATCCTTTTCAGCACCGGGTGTGCAAATTGACAGCTTTCCAGGGGCAAAATGGTGCCATGCACAGGCCCTGCTGGAAAAAGCAACCTGCGATGGAGACGTGGAAACACTGGTGTTATCTTTTGGTCTGAACAACAGGTCACAAAGGGACAAGAACACACCAGTCACGGAGCTGAAAAAGACATTGAAGACAGCCCAAGAAAAATTTCCTGAGGCTGATATCTACATCCCAGTTGTTAACTTTTCCTCAGCTCTGCCCCAGAATGAGCAGGAAACATTGTTGTACTTGAACACCTTCATTGCAGGTTTGGACAATCACATCCCGGCTCTTCCTACTTCTATGTTCAACACGGAGAAGGACGAAATCCACTGGACTGATAAGACGGCGATGTGCATGCTGAGTCACTGGAATGACTATGTAAATGGGGGGTCCCCATAAGCCCAGCGAAAAGGGAGGGGGTGAGTAGTGGTGTTATTAATTTGTCCAAACATTTCCAGCCTTCCACTGCTCAGCGGACCCTTTTGAACAGGGGCCTTAATTTCATTCCCACAAAAGATTATAATAAAAACTTCCTGTTGCAATGTAAATATGATATCCAACAATACCATAGAAGAGTCAGATTGGCTATACATTATGGGGACAAGTCTGACACAGAACCCCAGCCTTTCACGCCCAAATCTGACTGGTCTCCTCCCATGGGTCAGCTTCCACCTGAGGTACCCACCTTGGTGAAGGCTGACTATGAATACTTTCAGGATCATTTTTGTATTGATCGCATAAAACCCAATTTGACGGGAGAAGAAACCAAAGCTCTAAAGGAGTTAAGAGAAAACAAACAAATAATTATAAAACCGGCAGATAAAGGCAGTGCTGTAGTCATCCTGGACAGAGATCAGTATTTGCAGGAGGGCTACAGACAACTAAATGATACAATATACTATTCAAAATTAAATAAACCTATTTATTTAGAAACATTACCTATTGTAGAGAAAATAATCAATAATTTATATCTAAAGAAATTTATTAATATGAAACAGAAAAACTATTTACTAGGCTCCTCTGAGCCAAGAGGAAGGCTGTTTTATCTACTGCCCAAGATCCACAAAGACCCAGCCAAGTGGTCTATTCCTTTCCAAGTGCCCCCCGGGCGTCCCATTGTGTCTGACTGTGAAAGTGAAACTTACCGCACAGCAGAGTATTTGGACTTTTTTTTAAATCCCTTATCCACAAAGCATGACAGCTACATTAAAGATACCTATGACTTTGTGGAAAAGGTGAAGCAGATAGAAGTACCCGCTGAATCATTTCTCTTCTCTATTGACATTGACAGCCTTTACACCAATATTGACATTAAGGAGGGAATTAACTCAATCAGGAACATTTTCCATAAATATCCGGACAAGAAAAGGCCAGAGAAAGAACTATTACAATTGTTGGAAATTAATCTCACGAGAAACGATTTTGAGTTCAACGGGGACTTCTTTTTACAAATAAAAGGGACAGCCATGGGCAAGAAATTTGCCCCTGCATATGCCAACATATTTATGGCTGAATGGGAAACTGCAGCCCTTGCAAAGTGTGTTAAAAAACCACTGTATTACTACAGGTTTCTCGATGACATCTGGGGAGTGTGGCATCATTCTGAACAGGATTTTGAAACGTTTATAAGCACTCTGAATGATCATAATGACTCTATTAAACTCAAGTACACAATTAACAAAACCACAATTGATTTTTTAGACACAACCACCTTTAAAGGCCCAAATTTCTCACAGACCCACAAATTGGACATTAAAGTATTCTTCAAACCCACGGACACACACGCTCTGTTGTTCAAAACGAGCTTTCACCCAAAACATACCTTTGCTGGTTTAATTAAGTCCCAATTACTAAGATTTCATAGAATTTGCACGCAGCAGACTGACTTCAAAGGAGCGACCAAAATCCTATTTTCAGCTCTCGCCACTAGAGGGTACTGTCGCTCTTTCCTTAGGAAATGTCTTAAATCATTCCTACAGACCAAACCCATTGATTTGGCTCCTATTCTGCCAGTGGTTTTGACATATGCCCCATCAACATGCAGATTGATCAGAGTGATTAAGAACAATTTTCAGGATTTTGTCCAGAAAACCCAATTACTGGGAGATTACAAGGTGATAGCTGCCTTTAGGAGGAATAGAAACCTGAGAGATTTCCTTATTAAGGCGAAAATTTCACCCCTCTCTGAGCCCAAACTCAGAAACCAGGGGCAATTTTTTAAGCACCAAAAATGGTTGCGTAGTTTTTCAAATGGAAATGTATTCCGCTCACAGTGTAATGGTACTCCACGCTCCAAGAACTGTGTGTATTTGATCACCTGCAGCAAATGTGGGATTCAATATGTTGGGGAGACAGGAAACACACTCCTGACCAGATTCACCCAGCACAGATACAATGTGTTTAGGAAAAAAAACACACACACATATCTGGTACAACATTTCTTGTCACATGGCTGGGAATCTGTCAGGGCCACAGTGACAGAGGCAAATCCCAGATGGACAACTCAACAGAGAAGGAAGGCTGAGAGACTCTGGATTGCCAAATTAGATACTGTACACCCTAAGGGGTTGAATGAAAAAAGTTTTTAAAGGGCATAAAGTCCCAAATAATGTATATAGTTTTGATTATTCTTCATTTGTTGCTGGGGTTTTCACTGTCATTGTTATCATTGTCATGCGGTCTGTTTGTATACTAATTGATAGAGCATCCTGACCCTGAGATTCATCCTAACCCTAACCAATTTTAACCCTGTGCTGGGCTCAACCTCATTCTTGAAGCCCAACCCTGAACTTAATCCTAAACCTAACCACCTTTAACCCTATACTGGGATGACCCCAGACCCTAAACTCAACCCTCCCCCCCTCTCTCCCCCTCCCTTTCTCCCTCCCTCTCTCCCTCCCCCCTTCTCTCTCTCTCCCTCCCTCCCTCCCTCATCTGGAAGCCTCAGACTCAGGTTATTAAAACGATCCCTTTTTCAGGGCATCAAGTGTGTGACATGGTTCCCTGAGCCAGGAACAAGGATGGACTGTGCATTGGTGCCCGATTGCCGAAGGCAATCGGACCCCCAATTTGTTTTTCCCTAATCGGCCTGTGCCCCTTGTCCACCTACTCTGGGGACCCCCTGTCTTTACACTGAAACAATATGTATATGTGTGTGTATATATCCTATAACTGTATAACCCATCAACGGGATTCCACTTGTAATGATTTTCCTTTAACTCTCATATGGAGAGTAACTTTTTGGGAAAAACTGCATATATTTCCATTCACAAATTACTGTCATCCTGTGTATACATATACTCTGACTGTACATATCATCAACTTTATTCTATTGATGATGATGTTCCCTTTAACTCTCACATGGAGAGTGACAATTTGTGAAAACTGTATATATTTCTGTTCACAAACTACTGTCATCCTGTGTATACATATACTCTGACTGTACATATCATCAACTTTATTCTATTTGTGATGATGTTCCGTTAACTCTCACATGGAGAGTGACACTTTGTGAATACTGTATATATTTCTGTTCACAAATTACTGTGATCCAAGGTGCTCCTGAACGCACCACACGGACAAACAACCAATCACTTTAAACTGTTTTTAAAGGGACCTCTGACCCACGGAGCAAGAACTCCTCTCATTGGTTGAGACCCGCGGCATTTAAAAATGGACTTGCGCAGTGTACACACCGGCGACTCGGACTGTATTTGTTGTATTTTTAAACCCTTTTCATTCTTTGAGCAAGCCAGCCTGAAGAAGGTTTATCTTTACCGAAACGTCGCGATCTTGGCTTGCTTTATTGCATTATTGTCCGCTTTTGTTTTTCTTGCATTGTGCAAAAATAAAAGCGCTCAGTTATTATACCAAGCTAAACGTGAGTGTGATTCGTTTGCGTACAGCTGCTTAACATTACTAGCACAGTCACCAGTGACCAGTTAGTTAAGCCAAAGCCACAAGTGAGACCGCAAACATGCCCACGTTTGCAGCGGAGGACCAGTGGACTGTCGTCCGAGGGCGCAAGGATCGGAGAGGAGGCCGCGACTTCACGAGCGGCCGGAGATCGCCCCGACGGACCGGCTACTCATCCCGCAACAGACGCCGGACCTACGCATCCGTGGTCAGAGGACGCGACCACCGGGATGACAGAGAAGTACCGCCCCGACGGACCAGCTACCCGTCCCGCAACAGACGTCAGACCTACGCATCGGTGGTCAGAGGACGTGACCACCGGGATGACAGAGAAGTACCGCCCCGACGGACCAGCTACCCGTCCCGCAACAGACGTCAGACCTACGCATCGGTGGTCAGAGGACGTGACCACCGCGATGACAGAGAAGTACCACCTCGCGGGACTAGCTACCCGTCCCGCAACAGACACCAGACCTACGTATCGGTGGCCAGAGGACGTGACCACCGTGATGAGAGAGAAGTTCCTCACACATGGCAGCGTAACCAGAGGAGAGAGCGGCCGGCCCCGGACCGCTATGCTGCCCGTCACCGAGATCGGACTGAACGAGAGCGGCGGTTTGAACGGAGACCAGCTCAGGACAGACGGTATGTGAAGCATGTCAGATCTGAACAAACTGAGCCTCCCAAAAACAAAATACCGTCTGATGATCCGGACTTTTCCACCAAAGTCCGAATTATTCATAGACTCATCAAATCAGTCCACCACCTTAAAAATGTTTCGAAGGACGCATATCCGCCCTCTTTGAACAAAATAGCCCAGAACTTAATGACTGTTATTAAGCCAGCCGTCCCCAGTAAACGGACACAGACTCTTATTGAGGGGAATGCTAAAAACTGGGCGCACAATGCTATTGTGATTCTCCGTCAACATTATTCTGACGCTATTGATGAGGAGGTAAAAAGCCTTTTTGAGTTCCCCAAGCAGGACTGGAGGGGACCCTTTGAAGTGGCGACATCTTGGGCCAAAAGGAATCTGGGCCGCCGCCTCCAGCCCGAATCGTTGGAGCAGACCCAGGCAGTCATCGTGGCGAAGCTGGCAGACCTGAGGGCAGACACCAGACCGGCAGAGCAGGGACACACAGCCAGTGAGCCGGCACGACAACCAGAGGTGAGTGAGGACTTAATACAGCTCGACTCTGTGGAACCCCTGGTGGAAATACCACAGCCAGCCCCTTCACACGCACGACCCGCCACACCGCAGCCCAGCACCAGCCGGGCCAGGACGATTACTGCGCAGGTCCATGCTCCACCTGCAGCGGACACCGTAACCGTGGCAACAGCGGCGACCATGACTGACCCCATCAGAGGTGACTGGTCACCCTTCATGGAGAGAGAAGAAGAGGAGGACAACGACCTGAGGCCTACCACCCCCCGTGAAGTTCCACTCGAACCAGGGCCCGAGCCAACTTCACCAAAAGACCGGAGGGTGAGAAGGGTCCTTGCCGCGCTCCACGTGACCTCCACTGGGGAGAAGTCACCTCCGCCCACCCAACCTCCACAGCCTTCGGAGGACATGGAGATCGAGGTGATGGACCTCACACAGGAGGAATCCACCCCCACCAAATCCAAAGGTGGCAGACGACCAGCGCCCAAACCTCTGACGGCTTCACACGGCAGCCTGCCACGCACGACTCAGGATAGACTGCGATGCTGCGTGCAGACCCGCCTCCAGACGAAGAGAATTGAAGAATCCTCCTTGTCTCCTCCCTCCTCACCAGCTTCACGAATTCAACAAACCCACGCTCCAACGAGACACCAGAACACGCAGAGGAAACTGCAAGACTGGAGCCTTCACATAAGGGAAACATCACTCATCATTGGTGATTCAAATGTGAGCACACTCCCATCCTTTTCAGCACCGGGTGTGCAAATTGACAGCTTTCCAGGGGCAAAATGGTGCCATGCACAGGCCCTGCTGGAAAAAGCAACCTGCGATGGAGACGTGGAAACACTGGTGTTATCTTTTGGTCTGAACAACAGGTCACAAAGGGACAAGAACACACCAGTCACGGAGCTGAAAAAGACATTGAAGACAGCCCAAGAAAAATTTCCTGAGGCTGATATCTACATCCCAGTTGTTAACTTTTCCTCAGCTCTGCCCCAGAATGAGCAGGAAACATTGTTGTACTTGAACACCTTCATTGCAGGTTTGGACAATCACATCCCGGCTCTTCCTACTTCTATGTTCAACACGGAGAAGGACGAAATCCACTGGACTGATAAGACGGCGATGTGCATGCTGAGTCACTGGAATGACTATGTAAATGGGGGGTCCCCATAAGCCCAGCGAAAAGGGAGGGGGTGAGTAGTGGTGTTATTAATTTGTCCAAACATTTCCAGCCTTCCACTGCTCAGCGGACCCTTTTGAACAGGGGCCTTAATTTCATTCCCACAAAAGATTATAATAAAAACTTCCTGTTGCAATGTAAATATGATATCCAACAATACCATAGAAGAGTCAGATTGGCTATACATTATGGGGACAAGTCTGACACAGAACCCCAGCCTTTCACGCCCAAATCTGACTGGTCTCCTCCCATGGGTCAGCTTCCACCTGAGGTACCCACCTTGGTGAAGGCTGACTATGAATACTTTCAGGATCATTTTT